>NC_057813.1:73258772-73263290 GCF_018294505.1 Triticum aestivum | reverse complement strand
CGCCTCCGGCCGTGAAGCTCCGTCGGACCGCGCCCCGTCGCTCCTCGGTGCGGCTCCGGCCAAATCCGGCGACCCCGCGCCCAGATCCAGCGATTTCCCTCCTCCGGCGAGCTCTTCCCCCCCCCTCTCCGGCAAGTCCTCCGGCGTATTCCGGCCCTGCCTCAACGTCCGTGCCCGGGTCAACTCAGATCCGGAGGTGATATTTTGCCTAAGTCCCCGAATCTGCTAATATTTTCATGCCATGTTCGTCATGTCGTATCTCTGCATCCGTAGCTCCATTTTGTGCGTGTAATATGTCAAATTGTTTGTATCGATGAGTAAATCATTTCATTCGATTGCATCATATTCATTTGAGGTCATCTAGATGCCTGAATCTTTGTTGTAAGAGTGCTTCATGATGTTTTTTGCTGTCCGTTAACAGAACGAGCTCTTTTGTCATTTTTGCCATGATTGATGTGTGCATCCTATGAGGTTGATGTCTACATGTGTTTTGATCTATGCTATGTATTATTTACAGTGGTGTATGCCATGTATTTTTGTGATCAATGTGGTGACTAGCACAAGCATGCGAACTAGGCATCGTGATGTTGCTGATTTTAGTCCCTGTCCTGCTGTTATTTTGATGCCATGTAAACTTGATGCTACAGAGAGATCCATGCATATTTTGAGATACTTCAGTAAGGGTGTTTTGAACATAGGGTTATTGTCTATCCATCCGTGCCCTTGGTTGAAATTATGGAGTAGTCTAGCATGTCATTTGAGTGCTCTACTTTTGCTTCAAAATATTTCCTGGCAGATTGTTTACATGTTATTCAATTTGGCCAAGCTTGTTGTAGTTGATCCTTGCATGCTATGGACTTGTTCTTGACTTGGTTTGTTTCAGAAACATGTCTTCTTGATGATGTTATGCTTATCTTGTCATGCAATGACTTGTAGTGAGTGATTCGAGCTTGTTAAGTAGGGTTCATGATGTTGTTGTTTTGCTAGGCTGAATCTGTTATTTCGTGATGCTATATAAACATGTTGCTACTAATCATTCTATGCATAATCTGGAGATGTTCTATAAACATGTTTTGTTCTACATGTCATCCTCTATCCATTCATGCCCCTGGTTGCATTAATAGGTTGTTGTAGCTTGTCGTAATCTTGCTCTAAAGTTGCTTCATAATGTTGCTGTCAGCCTGTTTACATTAAGTTCAGTTGTTACCGTGGTTGTTCCTAGTGTTCCATGCATCCTATTACCTTGCTATTGCCATGCTTAGCTTCACAAATATGTCTTCTTACTGTTGATTGCCTTGCCATGCCATGTATTGCTCTGTAGTGAGTTGCACAAGCTCATCTACATGCCTTCATAACTCTGTTTTTGCCATGTTTGAATCTGTAATATAACTTGCTATGTTTACGTGGGTGCCATCATATTTTCTGATCCCTTTTGGCTTATGGTCAGTAAGGGTCTTTTGATTTATGCTTTGAGTAGATTCATGCCATGCCTTTGTTTGCCATGATAAGTTACTGTAACATGTTGTTTGATAGCTCTGAACATTGCTTCGTGATGTTATTTTCTGCAAAGTATAAAATTGTTATAACTTGCAATCTTACCATGTGTGTTTGAGCATGTTCTAGTGATTTCTGGAGTTAGCTCAGTGTTCATGTTTTGTAATGCTTTTCCTGTACATCATGCCCATGTCTTTTGTTTTCATATTGTGGTGCTGTAGCATGTTGTTTTGATGCTTGCAATATGCCTAGTTGCTCTTTTGGACAGATTGTTGCTATAACTTGTTTCATGTGTGTGTGTTGAACCGTTGCTCCGTTTTGAGTGTGCTCTATATGAAACTTGCTAAGAATTGCATGTAGTTTCATATTATCATGTTGCATCCTTGTTTTGAGGTGTTTGCTTGATGTTTGGGTGCATTTTGCATCAATGCCATGTTGATCTTGTTTTGCTCATATCTTCTAGGCCGTAGCTCCGTACTAAATGAACTTTATATGTAACTTGACTAGAATCTCGTGTAGATCATATTGGTGCATCTTAACTTGCTGTTTAACTACTTGAACATAATGTTTATTCAGATCTGGACCAATTTCGAAATTTGCATATGAGGACTTACGGGAATTGTTATATGTTGTTCTCGGCCTCATTTAAACTTGCTTTGATGTGTTGCTCTTGTTTGCATCATCTCTTGCCATGAGTAGCTTCATGTAGCTTTGTCATGCATCATACTTGTTTGTGCATCATGCCTTGTTCATGTGTGGTGTGTTTACTATGTTGTGTGCTTCTTCTTGTTAGTTCCTGTTTCGTTGCGATCATGAGGATTCGTTCGTCTACTCTTGGTTCGGCTTCATCTGTTCATCTTCTTCATGGACTCGTTCTTCTTCCTTGCGGGATTTCAGGCAAGATGACCGCTACCCTGGATCTCACTACTATCATTGCTATGCTAGTTGCTTCGTTCTATCGCTATGCTGCGCTACCTATCAACTTTTTATCATGCCATCCCATATTGCCATGAACCTCTAACCTTTGACACCTTTCCTATGCAAACCGTTGTTTGGCTATGTTACCGCTTCTGCTCAGCCCCTCTTATAGCGTTGCTAGTTGCAGGTGAAGTTGAAGATTTCTCCATGGTGGACAGGATTTTGTTTGGGATATCACAATATCTCTTATATTATTAATGCATCTATATACTTGGTAAAGGGTGGAAGACTCGGCCTTTTGCCTGGTGTTTTGTTCCACTCTTGCCACCCTAGTTTCCGTCATACCGGTGTTATGTTCCCGGATTTTGCGTTCCTTATGCGGTCGGGTGATTTATGGGACCCCCTTGACAGTTCGCTTTGAATAAAACTCCTCCAGCAAGGCCCAACCTTGGTTTTACCATTTGCCTCACCACCACCTACCCTTTCCCTTGGGTCGGCCAACCCGAGGGTCATCTTTATTTTAGCCCCCCCCGGGGCCAGTGCTGGTCTAAGTGTTGGTCCGAACTGAGCTGCCTGCGGGGCCACCTCGGGGCAACTTGAGGGTTGGTTTTACTCGTAGCTAGTCTCATCCGGTGTTGCCCTGAGAACGAGATATGTGCAGCTCCTATCGGGATTTGTCGGTGCATCGGGCGGCTTTGCTGGTCTTGTTTTACCATTGTCGAAATGTCTTGTAAACCGGGATTCCGAGTCTGATCGGGTCTTCCTGGGAGAAGGTCTATTCCTTCGTTGATCGCGAGAGCTTGTCATGGGCTAAGTTGGGACACCCCTGCAGGGTATAATCTTTCGAAAGTCGTGCCTGCGGTTATAGGCAGATGGGAATTTGTTAATGTTCGGCTGTAGATAACTTGACACCAGATCCGAATTAAAACGCATCAGCCGTGTGTGTTGCCGTGATGGTCTCTTCTCGGCGGAGTCCGGGAAGTGAACACGATTTCTGGGTTATGTTTGACGTAAGTAGGAGTTCAGGATCACTTCTTGATCATTGCTAGCTTCACGGCCGTTCCTTTTGCTCTCTTCTCGCTCTTATTTGCGTATGTTAGCCACCATATATGCTTAGTCGCTGCTGCAACCTCACCACTTTACCCCTTCCTTTCCCTTTAAGATTTGCTAGTCTTCATACCCATGGTAATGGGATTGCTAAGTCCTCGTGGCTCACAGATTACTACAACAACAGTTGCAGGTACAGGTTTATGCGATGATCATGACGCAAGAGCGATGCTTGCTTGCGTTGAGTTCTTCACCTGCTTCTTCGATCAGGGGATAGGTTCCAGGTCGGCAGCCTGGGCTAGCAGGGTGGATGTCGTTTGAGTTTCTGTTTGTGTTTCATCCATAGTCGGATGATGCTCTGATGTATTGTGATGTTGTATTTATGTTGCATTGTATGCCTTATGTATGTATCCCCATCTATTATGTAATGTTGATGTAATGATATCCACCTTGCAAAAGCGTTTCAATATGCGGGTCTATCCTTGGTGGGACCTTCGAGTTCCTTTTGGATAGGGTCGCATATTGGGCGTGACAAGTTGGTATCAGAGCCTCGACCGACCTTAGTTGCCCCCTTGATTGATCGTGTAGTTTGGCCGTTGTCGAGTCTAGAAGAAAACTGTTTTTCGGAGTCTAGTTATATTGGAGAGTAGGAATTCTTTTTACTCCTCAGCCCCTTCGTCGCTCTGGTGAGGAATCTTGACGTAGGTGTTTTGAATTACTCCTCTTCTCCTTCAAATTTTTCTTTAGGATCACGTGGTTAGTTTTTCGTTCGTTGGTTCTCAGCTCTTTTCATCCGGTGCTTTTCTCTTCAAGTTGACTCGAGCCTCTTCATCTTTGAGTTCAATCCTCAGTTGTCTTCTTTTTCCCACCCGCCCACCCCTTTTTCATCTCGGAGCCGGAGTCCGTAATCGAGTATCCATCCTACTCGTGTGAATCCTTTTTTTCTTTCAACCGGTGTTTTCTCTTCAAGATATTCGTCGGTTCCCCCTTCCAGTTGTCTTTGTTTTTCCCGCCCTCCCACCCTCTTCTTAACGGAGCTTGAGTCTCTTTAGAGCATCA
>NC_057813.1:73244458-73258472 GCF_018294505.1 Triticum aestivum | reverse complement strand
AGAGCATCAATGTCATTCGTGTGGAGCCTCTTCGGTCTTTCGACAATTGTTTCCACCGGTGAATTCTCTTTTGTTTGACATTCTTCATCTCTTCCAGTGGACTCAACTCAAGTTTTTTTTCGGTGTTGATCATATTTTTTTCCTTGGATCAAGTGTTTTCCCTGCTCGTTCGCCTCTCACCAGTTTATCATTCCGGAGTTCGGAAGACATCTCAGGAGATTCGTCTGTGTTCCAATTAAGTCGAGGTTGTCACCTCATTCAAATATTTCAATTGTTCTGGTGCATCATCTATCTGTTCAACAATCCTTTCCAACAGTGTTTCTTTTCAGTGGGCCCTAACCCACAGGTCTTTCCTAGGATCTTACCTGACTCTTCTGATTTTCTGGAGCTATTCTCAAATCCTTGTTGAAGTTTGACGTAAGTATGAATTTCATCAGTCAGATCTTTTCCAAGGTCAATTTCAAATCATTTCATTGTTGGCTCTACCTTTTCGCTTTTCGTTCTCCCAGAGTATCTCAGTAATTTTTAGTGGTGTTTCCCGTCGTCTTTTGAAGACCAAAGAAGAGTTTTTCTTTCCTCTAAATCTTGTCCATTGTCTCGAATATTCGTGATTCTAGCTTCATGTTATCCTCTCGAATTATTCCATTTGTCAGATATTCTTTTCTTAACCATCCGGAGTATTTCAGGAGTTGATTTCTGTTTCTTTTCACCGGAGGCCATCATTCCAGTTATCGTTCTCTGTTTATCCCGGCGCTTCGTTCAAGTGTTCTTTAATCAGCTCATGATCTCTACATTCTTGTTTGCATCTAAATTCCCTCTAGCATATTGTTCTTCCAATCCTTCCCGGTGATTCATTCTCTTTCATCGGTCAATTTTGAGTTCTTACGGTGGTTTGTTCATGATTCTTTTTCCTTGATTATCATATTAATTCATTCGTTCTTCCCAATCCTACCGGTGATTCATGAAGACCTTCTCAAGTTCGTGATATGTCACCTCTAAATCCTTTTCAAGAAGAATAAGTAATATGCAAAATCCATGTCATCAATCTAATTTGATTAAGGATAAGCATACAATAAATCTTATTCTTATTGCATCCAAGTGAGTAATCCTTTTTCTTTGGAGTTTGTTCTTGATGAATAAATTCTAGTTCCAAGTGTTTTCATCTTTTCTTTTCCGGAGTTCAAATTTCCTCGGCCATGTCGTCGAGACCCCCATCTAAATCATCGCAAAGCTTAATCTTATTCTTTCATCCTTCATTTCTATCTCATCGTCCTTTTGCCACCGGAGTTCTTCATGGTGGTTCTTCATGATTTAATTCATTCTTCAAGAGTTCATCAAGACTTTGTTGGAGAAATTCAAGTATCTTTTCTTCTCGCATCTCGAAGTGCAATTAAATCTTTGTATTCTTTTGAAGTGGAGTTTTGCATTTCTTCGTTCTTCTCAGCTATCCAATCATTTCCGTTTGTGGTCGGAGATCACCTCATAATTTTGAGATGTTATCTATAAGTCCACAACAAGCTTATTCTTTCGCTGTTGATTTTCTCAACAACTCTGTTAAATCCTTCCTTCTAAGTTCTTTGCATTCAATTCTCTCAATTCTTACGGAGGCATTACATTGTTCATCTCGTCAAGTGCCATCTCATTGGGTGAAGCTCGTGTTCTATTCCTCCATGTTTCAGTCGGAGTGATGCCTAAATCCTTTTCAGTCTTATTCGTTTCTTATCTCATTCTAACCGGAGTGGTTTCAGAGTCTATCTGATTCCGTGAGCTTTCGATTCTCGTCATTCTTGTCGTTCCTCTCTTCTTCTCGAGTGCTCTCGATTCTTTGCTTCTTCTGTTGAGTTCTTGTTTCACCTCATCCCTTTTCCCTTTCGTCTCGGTCCTAAGATCTCGGGACGAGATCTCTTGTTAGTGGAGGAGAGTTGTAATGCCCCGGATTCGATACGCCTGGTGTCTCCTAGTTACTCGTCATTGTTGCCATGTCATTTGCTTGCGTGTTGCATTTTGCCATGTCATCATGTGCATCTCATTTTGCATACGTGTTTGTTTCATGCATCCAAGCATTTTCCCCACTGTCCATTTTGCAATCCGACACTCCCATGTCCTCCGGCGTCCCCCTTTTGTCTCCTGTTTTGAGCGTGTCTTAAACTTTCTCGGAATGGCCCGAGGTTTGCCAAGCAGCCTTGGTACACCACTGGTAGACCGCTTGTCAAGTTTCGTGCCATTTGGAGGTCGTTTGATACTCCAACGGTTAACCGGGGAACCGTAAAGCCTCTTTTGTTTGTAGCCCAACACCCCTCCAAAGCGGCCCAATAACCCATCCAAACCCCATCCATGCTCTCGGTCATTCGATCACGATCGCGTGGCCGAAAATCGCTCTCCATTTGGACTCTCCTAGCTCCCTCTACCTATATATTTGTGCCTTCCCCCGAAAATCCCGGATCAACCCTAGTCTTCTTCCACCTCTCGCCGCCGGACATGTCCATCCCGTGCCGGACGTGTCCGCCCGCCGCTCCCGCCAAATCGCGCGCTGCCACGTCGCTCCCGCCGCCGCCTACACCCAATCCCCGAGCGCCACCTCGCCTCCCCAGCTCCCCCACTTCCCCCGCAGGCCCGCCAAGCCCGGGCGCAGCCCGCCGAGCCGAGATCGGGGCCCGAACCGAGCGCCCGCGAGCCCACCGTCGTCTCCCCGCTGCTTCGCTCGTCTGGATCGGGTGGATCCTGATCCAGGGCCTCCTCCGCTCGCCGGAGCAAGCCGCCGCCACCCGCCGGTGACCACGCAGGCCAGCGCCGCCCGTCCCGCCTCCGTCTCCTTCCCTCATCTGCTCTCCCTCTCACCTAGCCGCTCCTCGTGCTCCATGTATGAGCTCCCCGACAGCCATGGCGCCCGAAGACCGCTGCCCTGCCTCTGCTCGTTGCCGGCCATCCGGACTCCGAGGACCCCTTCCGCCACCGGATCCGGAGGCCCCGTGCCCGGATCCACCCATTCCCGGCCTTCCCGACGCCCACCGGAGCCCCACACCCGCCCACCATCGCCATTGACTTCCACCGGAGTCGTCCTATACGAGGAATGGAGCTCCCCCGATCTGGATCCCCTTTTCGCGTGGGTAATTTTTCACCGTCTCCGAATCTGCAACTTTATCATGCCATGTTCATCGCATCATATCTCCTAGCATACTGCTCTGTTTTGCATGCATGATATATCAAAATGTTCTTCATGAGATGCTCTTCATTTAGTTCCATAGTGCAATGTTTGTTTGAGGTCATCTTGATGCCCTAATCATTGTTTCAAGAGTGCTATATGATGTTGACTGATGTCTGTTAACAGAACTTGATGATTTGTCTATTTTGTTGCATTTGATGTGTGCATCCTATGAGCATGAGCTCTACATGTGTTTTTAACTACATCATGCCATCTTCACAGTGGTGCCATCCATGTATTTTTCTGAATATTGTACTGAGTGCATCGAGCTCATAAAGTATGGTACTTGATGTTGCTGTTTTGATATGTTGAATCTGCTACATCATGATGCTATGTTAACCTACTGCTACAAGTCATTCTATGCATAATCTGGAGATGTTCACTAAGGATGATTTATTATACATGTCATGCTATATCCATCCATGCCCCTGGTTTCATTTATAATCTGCTGTAGCTTGTTGTTATCTTGCCCTCAAAACTGATAAATAATGTTGTTGTCATCCTATTAACATTAAGTTCAATGTTGCCATGATTGTTGTTAGTGATCCATGCACCCTATGAACTTTGTCTTGCCATGCTTAGCTTCATAAACGTGTATTCTTACTGTTGGTTACCTTGCCATGCCATGTATTGCTCTGTGGTGAGTGGTACAAGCTCACCAACATCCCTACTTATTGTTGTTCCTGCCATGTATGAATCTGTCATATCACTTGCCATGTTTACATGGGTACCATCATATCTTATGTTCCTTTTTGGCTCATGGTCGGTAAGGGATTTTTGTTATATGCAATTATTAGATTCATGCCATGCCTTTGTTTGCCATGATAAGTTTCTGTAATATCTTGTTTGATAGCTCTAAACATTGCAACCTGATGTTATTTTCTGATAAGTCTGAAACTGACATTATTTTCACTCTTGCCATGTGTTTTTGAGCATGTTCTACTGATTTCTGGAGATAGCTCAGTGTTCATGTTTTGTCATGCTTTACCTGTACATCGTGTCCATGCCTTTTTTCATATTGAGGTGTTGTAGCATATTGTTTTGGTGCTTGCAATATGCCTAGTTGCTGTTTTGGACAGCATGTCCTTTAAACTTGTAGAGTGTATGTGTTGAATCGTTGCTCCGTTTTAAGTGTGCTCCATATGAAACTTGCTTAGAATTGCATGTAGTTTCATATTATCATGTTGCATCCTTGTTTTGAGGTGTTTGCTTGATGTTTGGATGCATTTAGCATCAATGTCATGTTTAACTTGTTTTGCTCATATCTTCTAGGTCGTAGCTCCGAATTAAATGAACTTTATATGTAACTTGACTAGAATCTCGTGTAGATTATCTTGGTGCATCTTAACTTGGTGTTTAACAACTTGAACATAAGGTTTATTCAGATCTGGACCAATTTCTAAATTTGCATATGAGGAATTAACGGAATTGCTATATGTTGTGTCCGGCCTCATTTAAACTTGCCTTGATGTGTTGCTCTTGTTTCCATCTTCTCTTGCCATGAGTAGCCTCATGTAGCTTTGTCATGCATCATGCTTGTTGTGCATCATGTCTTGTCTATGTGTGGTGTGTTTACCATGGTGTGTGCTTCTTCTCGGTAGTTCCTGTTTCGTGGCGATCGTGAGGATTCGTTCGACTTCTCCCGTTCGTCTTCTTCATGGACTCGTTCTTCTTCCTTGCAGGATTTCGGGCAAGATGACCACTACCGTGGATCTCACTACTATCATTGCTATGCTAGTTGCTTCGTTCGATCGCTTTGCTGCGCTACCTAGCGCTTGCTCTTCAATCCTCCCAATTTGCCATGTCAGCCTCTAACTTTTTCACCCTTCCTAGCAAATCGTTGCTTGGCTATGTTACCGCTTTTGCTCAGCCCCTCTTATAGCGTTATTAGTTGCAGGTGAAGTTGAAGATTGCCCCATGATGGACAGGATTATGTTGGGATATCACAATATCTCTTATATTATTAATGCATCTATATACTTGGTAAAGGGTGGAAGACTCGGCCTTATGCCTGGTGTTTTGTTCCACTCTTGCCGCCCTAGTTTCCGTCATACCGGTGTTATGTTCCCGGATTTTGCGTTCCTTACGTGGTTGGGTGATTTATGGGACCCCCTTAACAGTTCGCTTTGAATAAAACTCCTCCAGCAAGGCCCAACCTTGGTTTTACCATTTGCCTCACCTAGCCCTTTTTCCCTTGGGTTTCCGGAGCCCGAGGGTCATCTTTATTTTAGCCCCCCCGGGCCAGTGCTTCTCTAAGTGTTGGTCCGAACCAGAGCCCTTTGCAGCGCCCCCTCAGGGAAACTTGAGGTCTAGTTTTAGTTGTAAGGATTGCTCATCCGGTGTTGCCCTGAGAACGAGATATGTGCAGCTCCTATCGGGATTGTCAGCACATCGGGCGGCTTTGCTGGTCTTGTTTTACCATTGTCGAAATGTCTTGTAAACCGGGATTCCGAGACTGATCGGGTCTTCCTGGGAGAAGGTATATCCTTCGTTGATCGTGAGAGCTTATCATGGGCTAAGTTGGGACACCCCTATAGGGTTTGAACTTTCGAAAGTCGTGCCCACGGTTATGTGGCAGAAGGGAATTTGTTAATATCCGGGTGTAGATAACTTGACACCAGACTTGAAATAAAACGCATCAACCGCGTGTGTAGCCGTGATGGTCTCTTTTCGGTGGAGTCCGGGAAGTGAACACGGTTTCTGTGTTATGATTGACGTAAGTAGGAGCTCAGGATCACTTCCTGATCATTTCTAGTTGACGACCGTTCCGCTTGCTCTCTTCTCGCTCTTATTTGCGTATGGTAGCCACCATATCATGCTTAGTCGCTGCTGCAACCTCACCACTTTACCCCTTCCTTTCCCATTAAGCTTTGCTAGTCTTGATACCCATGGTAATGGGATTGCTGAGTCCTCGTGGCTCACAGATTACTACAACAACAGTTACAGGTACAGGTTTATGCGATGATCATGACGCGAGAGCGATGATTGGTTGTTTTGGAGTCCTTCTTCTGCTTCTTCTTCGATCAGGGGATAGCTTCTAGGTCGGCAGCCTGGGCTAGCAGGGTGGATGTCGATTGAGTTTCTGTTTGTGTTTCATCCGTAGTCGGATGGTGATCTTATGTAAGATGATGTTGTATTTGTGTGGCATTGTATGCCTTTTGTATGTATCCCCATCTATTATGTAATGTTGATGTAATGATATCCACCTTGCAAAAGTGTTTCAATATGCGGGTCTATCCTTGGTGGGACCTTCGAGTTCCTTTTGGATAGGGTCGCATATTGGGCGTGACAAGTTGGTATCAGAGCCTCGACTGACCTTAGGAGCCCCCTTGATTGATCGTGTAGTTTGGCCGTTGTCGAGTCTAGAAGAAAACTATTTTTCGGAGTCTAGTTATATCGGAGAGTAGGAATTCTTTTTACTCCTCAGCCCCTTTGTCGCTCTGGTGAGGAATCTTGACGTAGGTGTTTTGAATTACTCCTCTTCTCCTTCAAATTTTTCTTTAGGATCACGTGGTTAGTTTTTCGTTCATTGGTTCTCAGCTCTTTTCATCCGGTGCTTTTCTCGTCAAGTTGACTCGAGCCTCTTCATCTTTGAGTTCAATCCTTAGTTGTCTTCTTTTTCCCACCCGCCCACCCCTTTTTCATCTCAGATCCGGAGTCCGTAATCGAGTATCCATCCTACTCGTGTGAAGCCTTTTTTTCTTTCAACCGGTGTTTTGTCTTCAAGATATTCGTCGGTTCCCCCTTCCAGTTGTCTTTGTTTTTCCCGCCCTCCCACCCTCTTCTTAACGGAGCTTGAGTCTCTTTCGAGCATCAATGTCATTCGTGTGGAGCCTCTTCAGTCTTTCGACAATTGTTTCAACCGGTGAATTCTCTTTTGTTTGACATTCTTCATCTCTTCCGGTGGACTCAACTCAAGTTTTTTTTTGGTGTTGATCATATTCTTTTCCTTGGATCAAGTGTTTTCCCTGCTCGTTCGCCTCTCGCCAGTTTATCATTCCAGAGTTCGGAAGACATCTCAGGAGATTCGTCTATGTTCCAGATAAGTCGAGGTGGTCACCTCATTCAAATATTTCAATTGTTCCGGTGCATCATCTATCTGTTCAACAATCCTTTCCAACGGTGTTTCTTTTTAGTGGGCCCTAACCCACAGGTCTTTCCCAGGATCTTACCTGACTCTTCTGATTTTCCGGAGCTATTCTCAAATCCTTTTTGAAGTTTGACGTAAGTATGAATTTCATCAGTCGAATCTTTTCCAAGATCAATTTCAAATCATTTCATTGTTTGCTCTACCTTTTTGCTTTTCATTCGCCCGGAGTATTTCAGTAATTTTTAGTGGTGTTTCCTGTCGTCTTCTGAAGACCAAAGAAGAGTTTTCTTTCCTCTAAATATTGTCCGTTCTCTCGAATATTCGTGATTCTAGCTTCATGTTATCCTCTCGAATTATTCCATTTGTTAGATATTCTTTTATTAACCATCCGGAGTATTTCAGGACTTGATTTCTGTTTCTTTTCACCAGAGGCCAGCATTCCAGTTATCGTTCTCTATTTATCCCGGTGCTTCGTTCAAGTGTTCTTTAATCAGCTCGTGATCTCTTCGTTCTTGTTTGCATCTAAATTCCCTCTAGCATATTGTTCTTCCAATCCATCCTGGTGATTCATTCTCTTTCATCAGTCAATTTTGAGTTCTTACGGTGGTTCGTTCATGATTCTTTTTCCTTGATTATCATATTAATTCATTCGTTCTTCCCAATCCTACCGGTGGTTCATGAAGACCTTCTCAAGTTTGCGATATGTCACCTCTCAATCCTTTTCAAGAAGAATAAGTAATATGCAAAATCCATGACATCAATCTAATTTGATGAAGGATAAGCATACAATAAATCTTATTCTTATTGCATCCAAGTGAGTAATCCTTTTTCTTCGGAGTTTGTTCTTGATGAATAAATTCTAGTTCCAAGTGTTTTCATCTTTTCTTTTCCGGAATTCAAATTTCCTCGGCCATGTCGTCGAGACCCCATCTAAATCATCGCAAAGCTTAATATTGTTCTTTCATCCTTCATTTCTATCTCATCGTCCTTTTGCCCCCGGAGTTCTTCATGGTGGTTCTTCATGATTTAATTCATTCTTCAAGAGTTCATCAAGACTTTTTTGGAGAAATTCAAGTATCTTTTCTTCTCGCATCTCGAAGTGCAATTCAATCTCTGTATTCTTTTGAAGTGGAGTTTTGCATTTCTTCGTTCTTCTCAGCTATCCAATCATTTCCGTTTGTGGTCGGAGATCACCTCATAATTTTGAGATGTTATCTATAAGTCCACAACAATCTTATTCTTTTGTTGTTGATTTTCTCAACAAATCTGTTAAATCCTTCCTTCTAAGTTCTTTGCATTCAATTCTCTCAATTCTTCCGGAGGCATTACATTGTTCATCTCGTAAAGTGCCATCTCATTGGGTGAAGCTCGTGTTCTATTCCTCCATGTTTCAGTCGGAGTGATGCCTAAATCCTTTTCAGTCTTATTCGTTTCTTATCTCATTCTAACCGGAGTGGTTTCAGAGTCTATCTGATTCCGTGAGCTTTCGATTCTCGTCATTCTCGTCGTTCCTCTCTTCTTCTCGAGTGCTCTCGATTCTTTGCTTCTTCTGTTGACTTCTTGTTTCACCTCATCCCTTTTCCCTTCCGTCTCGGTCCTAAGATCTCGGGACGAGATCTCTTGTTAGTGGAGGAGAGTTGTAATGCCCTGGATTCGATGCGCCAGGTGTCTTCTTGTTACTCGTCATTGTTGCCATGTCATTTGCTTGCGTGTTGCATTTTGCCATGTCATCATGTGCATCTCATTTTGCATATGTGTTCATTTCATGCATACAAGCATTTTGCCCGATGTCCGTTTTGCAATCCGACACTCCTATGTCCTCCGGCGTCCCCCTTTTGTCTCCTGTTGTGAGCGGGTGGTAAACTTTCTCGGAATGGCCTGAGGTTTGCCAAGCAGCCTTGGTACACCACCAGTAGACCGCTTGTCAAGTTTCGTGCCATTTGGAGGTCGTTTGATACTCCAACAGTTAACCGGGGAACCGTAAAGCCTCTTCTGTTTGAAGCCAAACACCCCTCCAAAGAGGCCCAATAACCCATCCAAACCCCCTCCATGCTCTCGGTCGTTCGATCACGATCGCGTGGCCGAAAACCACTCTCCATTTGGACTCTCCTAGCTCCCTCTACCTATATATTTGTGCCTCCCCCCGAAAATCCGGGATCAACCCTAGTATTCTTCCACCTCTCGCCGCCGGACATGTCCATCCCGTGCCGGACGTGTCTGCCCGCCACTCCCGACGAATCGCACGCTGCCACGTCGCTTCCACCGCCGCCTGCACCCAATCCCCGAGCGCCACCTCGCCTCCCCAGCTCCCCCACTTCCCCCGCAGGCCCGCCAAGCCAGGGCGCAACCCGCCGAGCCCAGATCGGGGCCCGAACCGAGCGCCCGCAAGCCCGTCGCCGTCTCCCCACTGCTTCGCTCGTCTAGATCGGGTGGATCCCGATCCAGGGCCTCCTCCGCTCGTCGGAGCAAGCCGTCGCGGCCCGCCGGCAACCACCCAGGCCAGCGCCGCCCCGTCCCGCCTCCTTCTCCTTCCCTCCTCTGCTCTCCCTCTCACCTAGCCGCTCCTCGTGCTCCCTGTATGAGCTCCCCAACAGCCATGGTGCCCGAAGACCGCTGCCCTGCCTCTGCTTGTCACCGGCCATCCGGACTCCGAGGACCCCTTCCGCCACCGGATCCGGAGGCCCCATGCCTGGATCCACCCATTCCCGGCCTTCCCGACGCCCACCGGAGCCCCACGCCCGCCCACCATCACCGTTGACTTCCACCGGAGTCGTCCTGTACGAGGAATGGAGCTTCCCCGATCTGGATCCCCTTTTCGCGTGGGTAATTTTTCACCAAGTCCCCGAATCTGCAACTTTATCATGTCATGTTCATCACATCATATCTCCTAGCATACTGCTCTGTTTTGCATGCATGATATATCAAAATGTTTGCCATGAGATTCTCTTAATTTAGTTCCATTGTGCCATGTTTGTTTGAGGTCATCTTGATACCCTAATCATCGTTGCAAGAGTGCTATATGATGTTGCCTGCTGTCTGTTAACGGAACTTGATGATTTGTCTTTTTTGTTGCATTTGATGTGTGCATCCTATGAGCATGAGCTCTACATGTGTTTTGAACAACATCATGCCATCTTCACAGTGGTGCCATCCATGTATTTTTGTGAGTATTGTACTGAGTGCGTCGAGCTCGTGAAGTATGGAACTTGCTGTTGCTGTTTTGATATGCTGAATCTGCTACATCATGATGCTATGTTAACCTGCTGCTACAAGTCATTCTATGCATAATCTGGAGATGTTCACTAAGGATGATTTGTTATAAATGTCATGCTCTATCCATCCATGCCCCTGATTTCATTTATAGCCTGTTGTAGCTTGTTGTTATCTTGCCCTCAAAACTGATAAATAATGTTGTTGTCATCCTGTTAACATTAAGTTCAATGTTGCCATGATTGTTGTTAGTGATCCATGCACCCTATGAACTTTCTCTTACCATGCTTAGCTTCATAAACTTGTATTCTTACTGTTGGTTACCTTGCCATTCCATGTATTGCTCTGTGGTGAGTGGTACAAGCTCACCAACAACCCTACTTATTGTTATTCCTGCCATGTATGAATCTGTCATATCACTTGCCATGTTTACATGGGTGCCACCATATCTTCTGTTCCTTTTTGGCTCAAGGTCAGTAAGGGATTTTTGTTATATGCAACTATTAGATTCATGCCATGCCTTTGTTTGCCATGATAAGTTTCTGTAACATGTTGTTTGATAGCTCTAAACATTGCAACCTGATGTTATTTTCTCATAAGTCTGAAACTGATATTATTTTCAATCTTGCCATGTGTTTTTGAGCATGTTCTACTGATTTCTGGAGATAGCTCAGTGTTCATGTTTTGTCATGCTTTACGTACATCGTGTCCATGCCTTTTGTTTTCATATTGAGGTGTTGTAGCATATTGTTTTGGTGCTTGCAATATGCCTAGTTGCTGTTTTGGACAGCATGTCCTTTAAACTTCTATAGAGTGTATGTGTTGAATTGTTGCTCCATTTTGAGTGTGCTCCATATGAAACTTGCTTAGAATTGCATGTAGTTTCATATTATCATGTTGCATACTTGTTTTGAGGTGTTTGCTTGATGTTTGGATGCATTTAGCATCAATGCCATGTTTAACTTGTTTTGCTCATATCTTCTAGGCTGTAGCTCCGAATTAAATGAACTTTATATGTAACTTGACTAGAATCTCGTGTAGATTATCTTGGTGCATCTTAACTTGCTGTTTAACAACTTGAACATAAGGTTTATTCAGATCTGGACCAATTTCTAAATTTGCATCTGAGGACTTAATGGAATTGTTATATGTTGTGTCCGGCCTCATTTAAACTTGCCTTGATGTGTTGCTCTTGTTTGCATCATCTCTTGCCATGAGTAGCCTCATGTAGCTTTTTCATGCATCATGCTTGTTGTGAATCATGTCTTGTCTATGTGTGGTGTGTTTATCATGGTGTGTGCTTCTTCTTGATAGTTCTTGTTTCGTGGCGATCGTGAGGATTCGTTCGACTTCTCTCGTTCGTCTTCTTCATGGACTCGTTCTTCTTCCTTGCGGGATTTCAGGCAAGATGACCGCTACCCTGGATCTCACTACTATCATTTCTATGCTAGTTGCTTCGTTCGATCGCTTTGCTTCGCTACCTAGCGCTTGCTCTTCAATCCTCCCAATTTGCCATGTCAGCCTCTAACTTTTTCACCCTTCCTAGCAAATAGTTGCTTGGCTATGTTACCGCTTTTGCTCAGCCCCTCTTATAGCGTTATTAGTTGCAGGTGAAGTTGAAGATTGCCCCATGATGGACAGGATCATGTTGGGATATCACAATATCTCTTATATTATTAATGCATCTATATACTTGGTAAAGGGTGGAAGACTCGGCCTTATGCCTGGTGTTTTGTTCCACTCTTGCCGCCCTAGTTTCCGTCATACCGGTGTTATGTTCCTGGATTTTGCGTTCCTTACGCGGTTGGGTGATTTATGGGACCCCCTTGATAGTTCGCTTTGAATAAAACTCCTCCAGCAAGGCCCAACCTTGGTTTTACCATTTGCCTCACCTAGCCCTATTTCCCTTGGGTTTCCGGAGCCCGAGGGTCATCTTTATTTTAGCCCCCCCAGGCTAGTGCTTCTCCAAGTGTTGGTCTGAACCAGAGCCCTTTGCAGCGCCCCCTTAGGGAATCTTGAGGATTGGTTTTAGTTGTATGGATTGCTCATCCGGTGTTGCCCTGAGAACAAGATATGTGCAGCTCCTATCGGGATTGTTAGCACATCGGGCGGCTTTGCTGGTCTTGTTTTACCATTGTCGAAATGTCTTGTAAACCAGGATTCCGAGACTGATCGGGTCTTCCTGGGAGAAGGTATATCCTTCGTTGATCGCGAGAGCTTATCATGGGCTAAGTTGGGACACCCCTGCAGGGTTTGAACTTTCGAAAGCCGTGCCCATGGTTATGTGGCAGATGGGAATTTGTTAATGTCCAGCTGTAGATAACTTGACACCAGATCCGAACTAAAATGCATCAACCGCGTGTGTAGCCGTGATGGTCTCTTTTCGGTGGAGTCCGGGAAGTGAACACGGTTTCTGTGTTATGATTGACGTAAGTAGGAGCTTAGGATCACTTCTTGATCATTTCTAGTTGACGACCGTTCCGCTTGCTCTCTTCTCGCTCTTATTTGCGTATGGTAGCCACCATATCATGCTTAGTCGCTGCTGCAACCTCACCACTTTACCCCTTCCTTTCCCATTAAGCTTTGCTAGTCTTGATACCCATGGTAATGGGATGGCTGAGTCCTCGGGGCTCACAGATTACTACAACAATAGTTGCCGGTACAAGTTTATGTGATGATCATGACGCGAGACCGATGATTGCTTGTTTTGGAGTTCTTCTGCTTCTTGTTCAATCAGGGGATAGGTTCCAGGTCGGCAGCCTGGGCTAGCAGGGTGGATGTCGTTTGAGTTTCTGTTTGTGTTTCATCCGTAGTCCGATGGTGATCTTATGTAAGATGATGTTGTATTCGTGTGGCATTGTATGCCTTTTGTATGTATCCCCATCTATTATGTACGGTTGATGTAATGATATCCACCTTGCAAAAGTGTTTCAATATGCGGGTCTATCCTTGGTGGGACCTTCGAGTTCCTTTTGGATAGGGTCGCATATTGGGCATGACAAGTTGGTACCAGAGCCTCGACCGACCTTAGGAGCCCGCTTGATTGATCGTGTAGTTTGGCCACTGTCAAGTCTAGAAGAAAACTGTTTTTGGAGTCTAGTTATATCAGAGAGTAGGAATTATTTTTACTCCTCAGCCCCTTCGTCGCTCTGGTGAGGAATCTTGACGTAGGTGTTTTGAATTACTCCTCTTCTCCTTCAAATTTTTCTTTAGGATCACGTGGTTAGTTTTTCGTTCGTTGGTTCTCAGCTCTTTTCATCCGGTGCTTTTCTCGTCAAGTTGACTCGAGCCTCTTCATCTTTGAGTTGAATCTTCAGTTGTCTTCTTTTTCCCACCCGCCCACCCCTTTTTCATCTCGGAGTCGGAGTCCGTAATCGAGTATCCATCCTACTCGTGTGAAGCCTTTTTTCTTCCAACCGGTGTTTTCTCTTCAAGATATTCATCGGTTCCCCGTTCCAGTTGTCTTTGTTTTTCCCGCCCTCCCACCCTCTTCTTAACGGAGCTTGAGTCCC
>NC_057813.1:73233855-73243850 GCF_018294505.1 Triticum aestivum | reverse complement strand
GCTTGAGTCCCTTTCGATCATCAATGTCATTCATGTGGAGCCTCTTCAGTCTTTCGACAATTGTTTCAACCGGTGAATTCTCTTTTGTTTGATATTCTTCATCTCTTCCGGTGGACTCAACTCAAGTTTTTTTTCGGTGTTGATCATATTCTTTTCATTGGATCAAGTATTTTCCCTGCTCGTTCGCCGCTCGCCAGTTTATCATTCCGGAGTTTGGAAGACATCTCAGGAGATTCGTCTGTGTTCCAATTAAGTCAAGGTTGTCACCTCATTCAAATATTTCAATTGTTCCGGTGCATCATCTATCTGTTCAACAATCCTTTCCAACGGTATTTCTTTTCAGTGGGCCCTAACACATAGCTTTTTCCCAGGATCTTACCTGACTCTTCTGATTTTCTGGAGCTATTCTCAATTCCTATTGAAGTTTGACGTAAGTATGAATTTCATCAGTCAGATCTTTTCCAAGATCAATTTCAAATCATTTCATTATTGGCTCTACCTTTTCGCTTTTCATTCTCCTGGAGTATCTCAGTAATTTTTAGTGGTGTTTCCCGTCGTCTTTTGAAGACCAAAGAAGAGTTTTTCTTTCCTCTAAATATTGTCCGTTCTCTCGAATATTCGTGATTCTAGCTTCATGTTATCCTCTCGAATTATTCCATTTGTCAGATATTATTTTCTTAACCATCCGGAGTATTTCAGGAGTTGATTTCTATTTCTTTTCACCGGAGGCCATCATTCCAGTTATCGTTCTCTATTTATCCCGGTGCTTCGTTCAAGTGTTCTTTAATCAGCTCGTGATCTCTTCATTCTTGTTTGCATCTAAATTCCCTCTAGCATATTGTTCTTCCAATCCTTCCCGGCGATTCATTCTCTTTCAGCAGTCAATTTTGAGTTCTTATGGTGGTTCGTTCATGATTCTTTTTCCTTGATTATCATATTAATTCATTCGTTCTTCCCAATCCTACCGGTGGTTCATGAAGACCTTCTCAAGTTTGCGATATGTCACCTCTCAATCCTTTTCAAGAAGAATAAGTAATATGCAAAATCCATGTCATCAATCTAATTTGATGAAGGATAAGCATACAATAAATCTTATTCTTATTGCATCCAAGTGAGTAATCCTTTTTCTTCGGAGTTTGTTCTTGATGAGTAAATTCTAGTTCCAAGTGTTTTCATCTTTTATTTTCCGGAGTTCAAATTTCCTCGGCCATGTCGTCGAGACCCCCATCTAAATCATCGCAAAGCTTAATCTTATTCTTCCATCCTTCATTTCTATCTCATCATCCTTTTGTCACCGGAGTTCTTCATGGTGGTTCTTCATGATTTAATTCATTCTTCAAGAGTTCATCAATACTTTGTTGGAGAAATTCAAGTATCTTTTCTTCTCGCATCTCGAAGTGCAATTAAATCTCTGTATTCTTTTGAAGTGGAGTTTTGCATTTCTTCGTTCTTCTCAGCTATCCAATCATTTCCGTTTGTGGTCGGAGATCACCTCATAATTTTGAGATGTTATCTATAAGTCCAGAACAAGCTTATTCTTTCGTTGTTGATTTTCTCAACAACTCTGTTAAATCCTTCCTTCTAAGTTCTTTGCATTCAATTCTCTCAATTCTTCCAGAGGCATTACATTGTTCATCTCGTCAAGTGCCATCTCATTGGGTGAAGCTCGTGTTCTATTCCTCCATGTTTCAGTCGGAGTGATGCCTAAATCATTTTCAGTCTTATTCGTTTCTTATCTCATTCTAACCGGAGTGGTTTCAGAGTCTATCTGATTCAGAGAGCTTTCGATTCTCGTCATTCTCGTTGTTCCTCTCTTCTTCTTGAGTGCTCACGATTCTTTGCTTCTTCTGTTGAGTTCTTGTTTCACCTCATCCCTTTTCCCTTCCGTCTCGGTCCTAAGATCTCGGGACGAGATCTCTTATTAGTGGAGGAGAGTTGTAATGCCCCGGATTCGATGCGCCAGGTGTCTCCTAGTTACTCGTCATTGTTGCCATGTCATTTGCTTGCGTGTTGCATTTTGCCATGTCATCATGTGCATCTCATTTTGCATACGTGTTCGTTTCATGCATCCAAGCATTTTCACCGATGTCCGTTTTGCAATCTGACACTCCTATGTCCTCCGGCGTCCCACTTTTGTCTCCTGTTGTGAGCGGGTGTTAAACTTTCTCGGAATGGCCCGAGGTTTGCCAAGTAGCCTTGGTACACCACTGATAGACCGCTTGTCAAGTTTCGTGCCATTTGGAGGTCGTTTGATACTCCAACGGTCAACTGGGGAACCGTAAAGCCTATTTTGTTTGCAGCCCAACACCCCTCCAAAGCGGCGCAATAACCCATCCAAACCCCCTCCATGCTCTCGGCTGTTCGATCACGGTCGCGTGGCCGAAAACCGCTCTCCATTTGGACTCTTCTAGCTCCCTCTACCTATATATTTGTGCCTCCCCCCGAAAATCCCGGATCAACCCTAGTCTTCTTCCACCTCTCGCCGCCGGACATGTCCATCCCGTGCCGGACGTGTCCGCCCACTGCTCCCGACGAATCGCGCGCTGCCACATCGCTCCCGCCGCCGCCTGCACCCAATCCCCGAGCGCCACCTCGCCTCCCCAGCTCCCCCACTTCCCCCGTAGGCCCGCCAAGCCCGGGCGCAGCCCGCCGAGCCCAGATCGGGGCCCGAACCAAGCGCCCGCGAGCCCGCCGCCGTCTCCCCGCTGCTCGCTCATCTAGATCGGGTGGATCCCTATCCAGGGCCTCCTCCGCTCGCCGGAGCAAGCCGCCGCCACCCGCCGGCGACCACCCAGGCCAGCGTCGCCCCGTCCCGCCTCCTTCTCCTTCCCTCCTTTGCTCTCCCTCTCACCTAGCCGCTCCTCGTGCTCCCTGTATGAGCTCCCCGATAGCCATGGCGCCCGATGACCGCTGCCCTGCCTCTGCTCGTCACCGTCCATCCGGACTCCGAGGACCCCTTCCGCCACCGGATCCGGAGGCCCCATGCCCGGATCCACCCATTCCTGGCCTTCCCGACGCGCACCGGAGCCCCACGCCCGCCCACCATCGCAGTTGACTTCCACCGGAGTCGTCCTGTATGAGGAATGGAGCTCCCCCGATCTGGATCCCCTTTTTGCGTGGGTAATTTTTCACCAAGTACCCGAATCTGCAACTTTATCATGCCATGTTCATCGCATCATATCTCCTAGCATACTGCTCCATTTTGCATGCATGATATATCAAAATGTTCGTCATGAGATGCTCTTCATTTAGTTCCATTGTGCCATGTTTGTTTGAGGTCATCTTGACGCCCTAATCATCATTGCAAGAGTGCTATATGATGTTGACTGCTGTCTGTTAACAGAACTTGATGATTTGTCTTTTTTTTGCATTTGATGTGTGCATCCTATGAGCATGAGCTCTACATGTGTTTTGAACTACATCATGCCATCTTCACAGTGGTGCCATACATGTATTTTTGTGAGTATTGTACTGAGTGCATCGAGCTCGTGAAGTATGGTACTTGCTGTTGCTGTTTTGATATGCTGAATCTGCTACATCATGATGCTATGTTAACCTCCTGCTACAAGTCATTCTATGCATAATCTGGAGATGTTCACTAAGGATGATTTGTTATACATGTCATGCTCTATCCATCCAAGCCCCTAGTTTCATTTATAGCCTGTTGTAGCTTGTTGTTATCTTGCCCTCAAAACTGATAAATAATGTTGCTGTCATCCTGTTAACATTAAGTTCAATGTTGCCATGATTGTTGTTAGTGATCCATGCACCCTATGAACTTTCTATTGCCATGCTTAGCTTCATAAACGTGTATTATTACTGTTGGTTACCTTGCCATGCCATGTATTGCTCTGTGTTGAGTGGTACAAGCTCACCAACATCCCTACTTATTGTTGTTCCTGCCATGTATGAATCTGTCATATCACTTGCCATGTTTACATGGGTGCCAGCATATCTTCTGTTCCTTTTTGGCTCATGGTCAGTAAGGGATTTTTGTTATATGCAATTATTAGATTTATTCCATGCCTTTGTTTGCCATGATAAGTTTCTGTAACATGTTGTTTGATAGCTCTAAACATTGCAACCTGATGTTATTTTCTGATAAGTCTGAAACTGATATTATTTTCAATCGTGTCATGTGTTTTTGAGCATGTTCTACTGATTTCTGGAGATAGCTCAGTGTTCATGTTTTGTCATGCTTTACCTGTACATCGTGTCCATGCCTTTTGTTTTCATATTGAGGTGCTGTAGCATATTGTTTTGGCGCTTGCAATATGCCTTGTTGCTGTTTTGGACAGCATGTCCTTTAAACTTGTATAGAGTGTATGTGTTGAATTGTTGCTCCGTTTTGAGTGTGCTCCATATGAAACTTGCTTAGAATTGCATGTAGTTTCATATTATCATGTTGAATCCTTGTTTTGAGGTGTTTGCTTGATGTTTGGATGCATTTAGCATCAATGCTATGTTTAACTTGTTTTGCTCATATCTTCGTTCTTCTCAGCTATCCAATCATTTCCGTTTGTGGTTGGAGATCACCTCATAATTTTGAGATGTTATCTATAAGTCCACAACAAGCTTATTCTTTCGTTGTTGATTTTCTCAACAACTCTGTTAAATCCTTCCTTCTAAGTTCTTTGCATTCAATTCTCTCAATTCTTCCGGAGGCATTACATTGTTCATCTCGTCAAGTGCCATCTCATTGGGTGAAGCTCGTGTTCTATTCCTCCATGTTTTAGTCGGAGTGATGCCTAAATCCTTTTCAGTCTTATTCGTTTCTTATCTCATTCTAAACGGAGTGGTTTCAGAGTCTATCTGATTCCGTGAGCTTTCGATTCTCGTCGTTTCTCTCTTCTTCTCGAGTGCTCTCGATTCTTTGCTTCTTCTGTTGAGTTCTTGTTTCACCTCATCCCTTTTCCCTTCCGTCTCGGTCCTAAGGTCTTGGGACGAGTTGTAATGCCCGGATTCGATGCGCCAGGTGTCTCCTAGTTACTCGTCATTGTTGCCATGTTATTTGCTTGCGTGTTGCATTTTTCCATGTCATCATGTGCATCTCATTTTGCATACGTGTTCGTTTCATGCATCCAAGCATTTTCCCCGTTGTCTATTTTGCAATCCGACACTCCTATGTCCTCCAGCGTCCCCCTTTTGTCTCCTATTGTGAGCGGGTATTAAACTTCCTCGGAATGGCCCGAGGTTTGCCAAGCAGCCTTGGTACACCACTGGTAGACCGCTTGTCAAGTTTCGTGCCATTTGGAGGTCGTTTGATACTCCAATGGTTAACCGGGGAACCGTAAAGCCTCTTTTGTTTGCAGCCAAACACCCCTCCATAGTGGCCCAATAACCCATCCAAACCCCCTCCATGCTCTCGGTCGTTCGATCACGATCGCATGGCCGAAAACCGCTCTCCATTTGGACTCTCCTAGCTCCCTCTACCTATATATTTGTGCCTCCCCCCGAAAATCCGGGATCAACCCTAGTCTTCTTCCACCTCTCGCCGCCGGACATGTCCATCCCGTGCCGGACGTGTCCGTCCGCCGCTCCCCACGAATCGCGCACTGCCACGTCGCTCCCGCCGCCGCCTGCACCCAATCCCCGAGCGCCACCTCGCCTCCCCAGCTCCCCCACTTCCCCCGCAGGCCCGCCAAGCCCGGGCGCAGCCAGCCGAGCCCAGATCGGGGCCCGAACCGAGCGCCAGCGAGCCCGCCGCCATCTCCCCGCTGCTTCGCTCGTCTAGATCGGGTGGACCCCGATCCAGGGCCTCCTTCGCTCGTCGGAGCAAGCCGCTGCCGCCCGCCGGCGACCACCCAGGCCAGCGCCGCCCCGTCCCGCCTCCTTCTCCTTCCCTCCTCTGCTCTTCCTCTCACCTAGCCGCTCCTCGTGCTCCCTGTATGAGCTCCCCGACAGCCATGGCGCCCGAAGACTGCTGCCCTGCCTCTGCTCGTCGCCGGCCATCCGGACTCCGAGGACCCCTTCCGCCACCGGATCTGGAGGCCCCATGCCCGGATCCACCCATTCCCGGCCTTCCCGACGCCCACCGGAGCCCCACGCCCGCCCACCATCGCCGTTGACTTCCACCGGATCGTCATGTACGAGGAATGGAGCTTCCCCGATCTGGATCCCCTTTTCGAGTGGGTAATTTTTCACCAAGTCCCCAAATCTGCAACTTTATCATGTCATGTTCATCGCATCATATCTCCTAGCATACTGCTCCGTTTTGCGTGCAAGATATATCAAAATGTTCGCCATGAGATGCTCTTAATTTAGTTCCATTGTGCCATGTTTGTTTGAGGTCATCTTGATGCCCTAATCATCGTTGCAAGAGTGCTATATGATGTTGACTGCTGTCTGTTAACAGAACTTGATGATTTGTCTTTTTTGTTGCCTTTGATGTGTGCATCCTATGAGCATGAGCTCTACATGTGTTTTGAACAACATCATGCCATCTTCACAGTGGTTCCATCCATGTATTTTTGTGAGTATTGTACTGAGTGAATCGACCTCGTGAAGTATGGAACTTGTTGTTGCTGTTTTGATATGCTGAATCTGCTACATCATGATGCTATGTTAACCTGCTGCTACAAGTCATTCTATGCATAATCTGGAGATGTTCACTAAGGATGATTTGTTATACATGTCATGATCTATCCATCCATGCCCCTAATTTCATTTATAGCCTGCTGTAGCTTGTTGTTATCTTGCCCTCAAAACTGATAAATAATGTTGTTGTCATCCTGTTAACATTAAGTTCTATGTTGCCATGATTTTCTTAGTGATCCATGCACCCTATGAACTTTCTCTTGCCATGCTTAGCTTCATAAACATGTATTCTTACTGTTGGTTACCTTTCCATGCCATGTATTGCTCTGTGGTGAGTGGTACGAGCTCACCAACAACCCTACTTATTGTTATTCCTGCCATGTATGAATCTGTCATATCACTTGCCATGTTTACATGGGTGCCATCATATCTTCTGTTCCTTTTTGGCTCATGGTCAGTAAGGGATTTTTGTTATATGAAATTATTAGATTCATGCCATGCCTTTGTTTGCCATGATAAGTTTCTGTAACATGTTGTTTGATAGCTCTAAACATTGCAACCTGATGTTATTTTCTCATAAGTCTGAAACTGATATTATTTTCAATCTTGCCATGTGTTTTTGAGCATGTTCTACTGATTTCTGGAGATAGCTCAGTGTTCATGTTTTGTCATGCATTACGTACATCGTGTCCATGCCTTTTGTTTTCATATTGAGGTGTAGTAGCATATTTTTTTGGTGCTTGCAATATGCCTAGTTGCTGTTTTGGACAGCATGTCCTTTAAACTTGTATAGAGTGTATGTGTTGAATCGTTGCTCCGTTTTGAGTGTGCTCCATATGAAACTTGCTTAGAATTGCATGTAGTTTCATATTATCATGTGGCATACTTGTTTTGAGGTGTTTGCTTGATGTTTGGATGCATTTAGCATCAATGCCATGTTTAACTTGTTTTGCTCATATCTTCTAGGCCGTAGCTCCGAATTAAATGAACTTTATATGTAACTTGACTAGAATCTCATGTAGATTATTTTGGTGCATCTTAACTTGCTGTTTAACAAATTGAACATAACGTTTATTCAGATCTGGACCAATTTCTAAATTTGCATATGAGGACTTAACGGAATTGTTATATGTTGTGTTCGGCCTCATTTAAACTTGCCTTGATGTGTTGCTCTTGTTTGCATCATCTCTTGCCATGAGTAGCCTCATGTAGCTTTGTCATGCATCATGCTTGTTGTGCATCATGTCTTGTCTATGTGTGGTGTGTTTACCATGGTGTGTGCTTCTTCTCGATAGTTCCTGTTTCATGGCGATCGTGAGGATTCGTTCGACTTCTCCTGTTCGTCTTCTTCATGGACTCGTTCTTCTTCCTTGCAGGATTTCAGGCAAGATGACCGCTACCCTGGATCTCACTACTATCATTGCTATGCTAGTTGCTTCGTTCGATCACTTTGCTGCGCTACCTAGCGCTTGCTCTTCAAGCCTCCCAATTTGCCATGTCAGCCTCTAACTTTTTCACCCTTCCTAGCAAATCGTTGCTTGGCTATGTTACCGGTTTTGCTCAGCCCCTCTTATAGCGTTGTTAGTTGCAGGTGAAGTTGAAGATTGCCCCATGATGGACAGGATTATGTTAGGATATCACAATATCTCTTATATTTTTAATGCATCTATATACTTGGTAAAGGGTGGAAGACTCGGCCTTATGCCTGGTGTTTTGTTGCACTCTTGCCGCCCTAGTTTCCGTCATACCGGTGTTGTGTTCCCAGATTTTCCGTTCCTTATGCGGTTGGGTGATTTATGGGACCCCCTTGACAGTTTGCTTTGAATAAAACACCTCCAGCAAGGCCCAACCTTGGTTTTACCATTTGCCTCACCTAGCCCTTTTTCCCTTGGGTTTCCGGAGCCCGAGGGTCATCTTTATTTTAGCCCCCCGGGCCAGTGCTTCTCTAAGTGTTGGTCCAAACCAGAGCCCTTTGCAGCGCCCCCTCAGGGAAACTTGAGGTCTGGTTTTAGTTGTACGGATTGCTCATCCGGTGTTGCCCTGGGAACGAGATATGTGCAGCTCCTATCGGGATTGTTGGCACATCGGGCAGCTTTGCTGGTCTTGTTTTACCATTGTCGAAATGTCTTGTAAACCGGGATTCCGAGACTGATCGGGTCTTCCTGGGAGAAGGTATATCCTTCGTTGATCGCGAGAGCTTATCATGGGCTAAGTTGGGACGCCCCTGCAGGGTTTGAACTTTCAAAAGCCGTGCCCATGGTTGTGTGGTAGATGGGAATTTGTTAATGCCGGTTGTAGATAACTTGACACCAGATCCGAATTAAAACGCATCAACCGCCTGTGTAGCTGTGATGGTCTCTTTTCGGTGGAGTCCGGGAAGTGAACACGGTTTCTGTGTTATGATTGACGGAAGTAGGAGCTCAGGATCACTTCCTGATCATTTCTAGTGGACGACCGTTCCGCTTGCTCTATTCTCGCTCTTATTTGCGTATGGTAGCCACCATATTATGCTTAGTCGCTGCTGCAACCTCACCACTTTACCCCTTCCTTTCCCATTAAGCTTTGCTAGTCTTGATACCCATGGTAATGGGATTGCTGATTCCTCGTGGCTCACAGATTACTACAACAACAGTTGCAGGTACAGGTTTATGTGATGATCATGACGCGAGAGCGATGATTGCTTGTTTTGGAGTCCTTCTTCTACTTCTTCTTCGATCAGGGGATAGGTTCCAGGTCGGCAGCCTGGGCTAGCAGGGTGGATGTCATTTGAGTTTCTGTTTGTGTTTCATCCGTAGTCGGATGGTGATCTTATGTAAGATGATGTTGTATTCGTGTGGCATTGTATGCCTTTTTTATGTATCCCCATCTATTATGTAATGTTGATGTAATGATATCCACCTTGCAAAAGCGTTTCAATATGCGGGTCTATCCTTGGTGGGACCTTCGAGTTCCTTTTGGATAGGGTCGCATATTGGGCGTGACAAGTTGGTATCAGAGCCTCGACCGACCTTAGGATCCCCTTGATTGATCGTGTAGTTTGGCCGTTGTCGAGTCTAGAAGAAAACTGTTTTTCTGAGTCTAGTTATATCGAAGAGTAGGAATTCTTTTTACCCCTTAGCCCCTTCGTCGCTCTGGTGAGGAATCTTGACGTAGGTGTTTTGAATTACTCCTCCTCTCCTTCAAATTTTTCTTTAGGATCATGTGGTTAGTTTTTCGTTCGTTGGTTCTCATCTCTTTTCATCCGGTGCTTTTCTCGTCAAGTTGACTCGAGCCTCTTCATCTTTGAGTTCAATCCTTAGTTGTCTTCTTTTTCCCACCCGCCCACCCCTTTTTCATCTCGGAGCCGGAGTCTGTAATCGAGTATCCATCCTACTTGTGTGAAGCCTTTTTTCTTTCAACCGGTGTTTTCTCTTCAAGATATTCGTCGGTTCCCTCTTCCAGTTGTCTTTGTTTTTCCC
>NC_057813.1:73035740-73233475 GCF_018294505.1 Triticum aestivum | reverse complement strand
GGAGCCTCTTCAGTCTTTCGACAATTGTTTCAACCGGTGAATTCTCTTTTGTTTGACATTCTTCATCTCTTCCGGTGGACTCAACTCAAGTGTTTTTTCGGTGTTGATCATATTCTTTTCCTTGGATCAAGTGTTTTCCCTGCTCGTTCGCCTCTCGCCAGTTTATCATTCTGGAGTTCGGAAGACATCTCAGGAGATTCGTCTGTGTTCCAGATAAGTCGAGGTTGTCACCTCATTGAAATATTTCAATTGTTCCGGTGCATCATCTATCTGTTCAACAATCCTTTCCAACGGTGTTTCTTTTCAGTGGGCCTTAACCCACAGGTCTTTCCCAGGATCTTACCTGACTCTTCTGATTTTCTGGAGCTATTCTCAAATCCTTTTTGAAGTTTGACGTAAGTATGAATTTCATCAGTCAGATCTTTTCCAAGATCAATTTCAAATCATTTCATTGTTGGCTCTACCTTTTCGCTTTTCATTCTCCTGGAGTATCTCAGTAATTTTTAGTGGTGTTTCCGTCGTCTTTTGAAGACCAAAGAAGAGTTTTTCTTTCCTCTAAATATTGTCCGTTCTCTCGAATATTCGTGATTCTAGCTTCATGTTATCCTCTCGAATTATTCCATTTGTTAGATATTATTTTCTTCACCATCCGGAGTATTTCAGGAGTTGATTTCTGTTTCTTTTCACCGGAGGCCATCATTCCAGTTATCGTTCTCTATTTATCCCGGTGCTTCGTTCAAGTGTTCTTTAATCAGCTCATGATCTCTTCGTTCTTGTTTGCATCTAAATTCCCTCTAGCATATTGTTCTTCCAATCCTTCCCGGTGATTCATTCTCTTTCATCAGTCAATTTTGAGTTCTTACGGTGGTTTGTTCATGATTCTTTTTCCTTGATTATCATATTAATTCATTCGTTCTTCCCAATCCTACCGGTGGTTCATGAAGACCTTCTCAAGTTTGCGATATGTCACCACTCAATCCTTTTCAAGACGAATAAGTAATATGCAAAATCCATGTCATCAATCTAATTTGATGAAGGATAAGCATACAATAAATCTTATTCTTATTGCATCCAAGTGAGTAATCCTTTTTCTTTGGAGTTTGTTCTTGATGAATAAATTCTAGTTCCAAGTGTTTTCATCTTTTCTTTTCCGGAGTTCAAATTTCCTCGGCCATGTCGTCGAGACCCCCATCTAAATCATCAGAAAGCTTAATCTTATTCTTTCACCCTTCATTTCTATCTCATTGTCCTTTTGTCACCGGAGTTCTTCATGGTGGTTCTTCATGATTTAATTCATTCTTCAAGAGTTCATCAAGACTTTGTTGGAGAAATTCAAGTATCTTTTCTTCTCGCATCTCGAAGTGCAATTAAATCTCTGTATTCTTTTGAAGTGGAGTTTTGCATTTCTTCCTTCTTCTCAGCTATCCAATCATTTCCGTTTGTGGTCGGAGGTCACCTCATAATTTTGAGATGTTATCTATAAGTCCACAACAAGCTTATTCTTTCGTTGTTGATTTTCTCAACAACTTTGTTAAATCCTTCCTTCTAAGTTCTTTGCATTCAATTCTCTCAATTCTTCCGGAGGCATTACATTGTTCATCTCGTCAAGTGCCATCTCATTGGGTGAAGCTCGTGTTCTATTCCTCCATGTTTCAGTCGGAGTGATGCCTAAATCCTTTTCAGTCTTATTCGTTTCTTATCTCATTCTAACCGGAGTGGTTTCAGAGTCTATCTGATTCCGTGAGCTTTCGATTCTGGTCATTCTCGTCATTCCTCTCTTCTTCTTGAGTGCTCTCGATTCTTTGCTTCTTCTGTTGAGTTCTTGTTTCACCTCATCCCTTTTCCCTTCCATCTCGGTTCTAAGATCTCGGGACGAGATCTCTTGTTAGTGAAGGAGAGTTGTAATGCCCCGGATTCGATGCGCCAGGTGTCTCCTAGTTACTCGTCATTGTTTCTATGTCATTTGCTTGTGTGTTGCATTTTGCCATGTCATCATGTGCATCTCATTTTGTATACGTGTTCGTTTCATGCATCCAAGCATTTTCCCCGCTGTCCGTTTTGCAATCCGACACTCCTATGTCCTCCGGCGTCCCCCTTTTGTCTCCTATTGTGAGCGGGTGTTAAACTTTCTCGGAATGGCCCGAGCCTTGCCAAGCAGCCTTGGTACACCACCGGTAGACCGCTTGTCAAGTTTCGTGCCATTTGGAGGTCGTTTGATACTCCAACAGTTAACCGGGGAACCATAAAGCCTCTTTTGTTTGCAGCCCAACACCCCTCCAAAGCGGCCCAATAACCCATCCAAACCCCCTCCATGCTCTCGGTCGTCCGATCACGATCGCGTGGCCGAAAACCGCTCTCCATTTGGACTCTCCTAGCTCCCTCTACCTATATATTTGTGCCTCCCCCCGAAAATCCTGGATCAACCCTAGTCTTCTTCCACCTCTCGCCGCCGGACATGTCCATCTCGCGCCGGACGTGTCCGCCCGCAGCTCCCGACGAATCGCGCGCTGCCACGTCGCTCCCGCCGCCGCCTGCACCCAATCCCCGAGCGCCATCTCGCCTCCCAGCTCCCCCACATCCCCCGCAGGCCCGCCAAGCACGGGCACAGCCCGCCGAGCCCAGATTGGGGCCTGAACCGAGTGCCCGCGAGCCCGCCGCCGTCTCCCTGCTGCTTCGCTCGTCTGGATCGGGTGGATCCCGATCCAGGGCCTCCTCCGCTCGCCGGAGCAAGCCGCCGCCGCCCGCCGGCGACCACCCAGGCCAGCGCCGCCCCGTCCCGCCTCCTTCTCCTTCCCTCCTTTGCTCTCCCTCTCACCTAGCCGCTCCTCGTGCTCCCTGTATGAGCTCCCCGATAGCCATGGCGCCCGAAGACCACTGCCCTGCCTCTGCTCATCGCCGGCCATCCAAACTCCGAGGACCCCTTCCGCCACCGGATCCGGAGGCCCCATGCCCGAATCCACCCATTCCCGGCCTTCCCGACGCCCACCGGAGCCCCACGCCCGCCCACCATCACGGTTGATTTCCACCGGAGTCGTCCTGTACGAGAAATGGAGCTCCCCCGATCTGGATCCCCTTTTCGCGTGGGTAATTTTTCACCAAGTCCCCGAATCTGCAACTTTATCATGTCATGTTCATCGCATCATATCTCCTAGCATACTGCTCCGTTTTGCATGCTTGATATATCAAAATGTTCGTCATGAGATGCTCTTCATTTAGTTCCATTGTGCCATGTTTGTTTGAGGTCATCTTGACGCCCTAATCATCGTTGCAACAATGCTATATGATGTTGACTGCTGTCTGTTAACATAACTTGATGATTTGTCTTTTTTGTTGCATTTGATGTGTGCATCCTATGAGCATGAGCTCTACATGTGTTTTGAACTACATCATGCCATCTTCACAGTGGTGCCATACATGTATTTTTGTGAGTATTGTACTGAGTGCATCGAGCTCGTGAAGTATGGTACTTGCTGTTGCTGTTTTGATATGCTGAATCTGCTACATCATGATGCTATGTTAAGCTGCTGCTACAAGTCATTCTATGCATAATCTGGAGATGTTCACTAAGGATGATTTGTTATACATGTCATGCTCTATCCATCCAAGCCCCTGGTTTCATTTATAGCCTGTTGTAGCTTGTTGTTATCTTGCCCTCAAAACTGATAAATAATGTTGTTGTCATCCTATTAACATTAAGTTCAATGTTGCCATGATTGTTGTTAGTGATCCATGCACCCTATGAACTTTCTCTTGCCATGCTTAGCTTCATAAACATGTATCCTTACTGTTGGTTACCTTGACATGCCATGTATTGCTCTGTGGTGAGTGGTACAAGCTCACCAACATCCCTACTTATTGTTGTTCCTGCCATGTATGAATCTGTCATATCACTTGCCATGTTTACATGGGTGCCATCATATCTTCTGTTCCTTTTTGGCTCATGGTCAATAAAGGATTTTTGTTATATGCAATTATTAGATTCATTCCATGTCTTTGTTTGCCATGATAAGTTTCTGTAACATGTTGTTTGATAGCTCTAAACATTGCAACCTGATGTTATTTTCTGATAAGTCTGAAACTGATATTATTTTCAATCTTGCCATGTGTTTTTGAGCATGTTCTACTGATTTCTGGAGATAGCTCAGTGTTCATGTTTTGTCATGCTTTACCTGTACATCGTGTCCATGCCTTTTGTTTTTATATTGAGGTGTTGTAGCATATTGTTTTGGTGCTTGCAATATGCCTAGTTGTTGTTTTGGACAGCATGTCCTTTAAACTTTTATAGAGTGTATGTGTTGAATCGTTGCTCCGTTTTGAGTGTGCTCCATATGAAACTTGCTTAGAATTGCATGTAGTTTCATATTATCATGTTGCATCCTTGTTTTGAGGTGTTTGCTTGATGTTTGGATGCATTTAGCATCAATGCCATGTTTAACTTGTTTTGCTCATATCTTCTAGGCTGTACCTCCGAATTAAATGAACTTTATATGTAACTTGACTAGAATCTCGTGTAGATTATCTTGGTGCATCTTAACTTGCTGTTTAACAACTTGTACATAAGGTTTATTCAGATCTGGACCAATTTCTAAATTTTCATGTGAGGACTTAACGGAATTGTTATATGTTGTGTCCGGCCTCATTTAAACTTGCCTTGATGTGTTGCTCTTGTTGGCATCATCTCTTGCCATGAGTAGCCTCATGTAGCTTTGTCATGCATCATGCTTGTTGTGAATCATGTCTTGTCTATGTGTGGTGTGTTTACCATGGTGTGTGCTTCTTCTCGATAGTTCCTGTTTCTTGGCGATCGTGAGGATTCGTTCGACTTCTCCCATTCGTCTTCTTCATGGACTCGTTCTTCTTCCTTGCAGGATTTAAGGCAAGATGACCGCTACCCTGGATCTCACTACTATCATTGCTATGCTAGTTGCTTCATTTTATCGCTTTGCTGCGCTACCTAGCGCTTGCTCTTCAAGCCTCCAAATTTGCCATGTCAGCCTCTAACTTTTTCACCCTTCCTAGCAAATCGTTGCTTGGCTATGTTACCGCTTTTGCTCAACCCCTCTTATAGCATTGTTAGTTGCAGGTGAAGTTGAAGATTGCCCCATGATGGACAGGATTATGTTGGGATATCACAATATCTCTTATATTATTAATGCATATATATACTTGGTAAAGGGTGGAAGACTCGGCCTTATGCCTGGTGTTTTGTTCCACTCTTGCCGCCCTAGTTTCCGTCATACTGGTGTTATGTTCCTGGATTTTGCGTTCCTTACACGGTTGGGTGATTTATGGGACCCCCTTGACAGTTCGCTTTGAATAAAACTCCTCCAGCAAGGCCAACCTTGGTTTTACCATTTGCCTCACCTAGCCCTTTTTCCCTTGGGTTTCCGGAGCCCGAGGGTCATCTTTATTTTAGCCCCTCGGGCCAGTGCTTCTCTATGTGTTGGTCCGAACCAGAGCCCTTTGTAGCGCCCCCTGAGGGAAACTTGAGGTCTGGTTTTAGTTGTACAGATTGCTCATCCGGTGTTGCTCTGAGAACGAGATATGTGCAGCTCCTATCGGGATTGTCGGCACATCGGGCGGCTTTGCTGGTCTTGTTTTACCATTGTCGAAATGTCTTGTAAACCGGGATTCCGAGACTGATCGGGTCTTCCTGGGAGAAGGTACATCCTTTGTTGATCGCGAGAGCTTATCATGGGCTAAGTTGGGACACCCCTGCAAGGTTTGAACTTTCGAAAGCCGTGCCCACGGTTATGTGGCAGATGGGAATTTGTTAATGTCCGGTTGTAGATAACTTGACACCAGATCCGAATTAAACACATCAACCGCGTGTGTAGCCGTGATGGTATCTTTTTGGTGGAGTCCGGGACATGCACACGGTTTCTGTGTTATGATCGACATAAGTAGGAGCTCAGGATCACTTCTTGATCATTTCTAGTTGACGACCGTTCCGCTTGCTCTCTTCTCGCTCTTATTTGCGTATGGTAGCCACCATATCATGCTTAGTCGCTGCTGCAACCTCACCACTTTACCCTTCCTTTACCATTAAGCTTTGCTAGTCTTGATACCCATGGTAATGGGATTGCTGAGTCCTCGTGGCTCATAGATTACTACAACAACAGTTGCAGGTACAGGTTTATGCGATGATCATGACGCGAGAGCAATGATTGCTTGTTATGGAGTCCTTCTTCTGCTTCTTCTTCGATCAGGGGATAGGTTCCAGGTCGGCAGCCTGGGCTAGTAGGGTGGATGTCGTTTGAGTTTCTGTTTGTGTTTCATCCGTAGTCGGATGGTGATCTTATGTAAGATGATGTTGTATTCGTGTGGCATTGTATGCCTTTTGTATGTATCCCCATCTATTATGTAATGTTGATGTAATGATATCCACCTTGCAAAAGCGTTTCAATATGCGGGTCTATCCTTGGTGGGACCTTCGAGTTCCTTTTGGATAGGGTCGCATATTGGGCGTGACAGAGACCATCTTCATCCTACGCCTCCCACGGATTGATAAACCTTAGGTCATCCACTTGAGGGAAATTTGCTACTGTCCTACAAACATGTGCACTTGCAGGCCCAACAACATCTACAAGAAGAAGCTTGTGTAGTAAACATCAAGCTCTTTTCTGGCGCCATTGTCGGGGAGGCTAGGTAAGCGGCACTCACACCCCGTCAACTATGCTCTTTTCTGGCGCCGTTGCCGGGGAGGTGAGTTCTTGAAGGTATATCTTTAGATCTTGCAATCGAATCTTTTTGTTTCTTGCTTGATCACTAGTTTAGTTTATAAAAGAAAACTACAAAAAATGGAGTTAAGCTTGTCTCATACGCTTCGTCTTTTTAATATCTTTCGTGAGTATGATGAAAAGGAAAATGTCGGATTTCGGGTTCCGGCAGACCCTTGACGTTCAAACACTGGGGTGCGCACGGAGATCACACCCCCAGCCTACTCATGTCTCACCGCCTCGCTAAGATCTTAAAACTACACGAAGAACAATGCAAATGTAACGCCCTCGATGCGGCTATAGCTCCCACGTGTCGAGGCACGGCTTAGAGGCATAACCGCATTGAAAGCAATGTCGCAAGTCAGGCAATCATTACAACATCCCATGTAATACATAATAAAAAGGGGGAGATAACATAGTTGGCTTACACTCGCCACGTCACATCAGAGTACATAAATAACATCCATCAAACAAGCACTCATGGCCCGACTACGGCGCCAAAATAGAAAAGACCCCCAACATGCGACAAGGTCCTGAATCGATAACCCCAACTAGGCACCACTACTGATCATCCGGAAAAGAAACATAGTATCGCTGAGAGTCCTCGTCGAACTCCCACTTGAGCTCGTACTCGTCACCTGGAGCGGACTCACCTGGACCTGCATCTGGAGTTGTAGTATCTGTGAGCCACAGGGACTCAGCAATCTCACACCCACGCGATCAAGACTATTTAAGCTCATAGGAATGGATAAGGCCAATATGTGTGGAGCTGCAGCAAGCGACTAGCATATATGGTGGCTAACTTATACGCAAAAGAGAGCGAGAAGAGAAGGCGAAGCACGAGCGAGAAGCTAAAGGAACATCCTGCGCAAGCATAACTCCAACACCGTGTCCACTTCCCGAACTCCGCCGAGAAGGGGCCATCACGGTAACACACACGGTTGATTCATTTTAATTAAGTTTAGTTCAAGTCATCTACAACCGGACATTAACAAATTCCCATCTGCCCATAACCGCGGGCACGGCTTTCGAAAGATCAATCCCTGCAGGGGGGTCCCAACTTAGCCCATAACAAGCTCTCACGGTCAACGAAGGAATAGACCTCCACCCAAGACACACCGATCAGACTCGGTATCTCGGTACAACAAGATGATTCGGCAGGTTAAAACAAGTCCAGCAACACCGCCCGAATGTGCCGACAAATCCCGATAGGAGCTGCACATATCTCTTTCTCAGGGCACGCTCGGATAGGTCAAGCTACGAGTAAAACCAAACCTCAAGTTTCCCCGAGGTGACCCCGCAGGCTGCCTGGTTCGGACCAACACTCAGAGGAGCACTGGCCCGGGGGGGGTTAAAATAAGATGACCCTCGGGCTCCGGAAACCCAAGGGAAAAAGAGGCTAGGTGACAAATGGTAAAACCAATGTTGGGCATTGCTGGAAAAGCTTTAATCAAGACGAACTATCAAGGGGTTCCCATTATAGCCCAACCGTGTAAGGGACGCAACAATCCGGGAACATAACACCGATATGACGGAAACTAGGGCGGCAAGAGTGGAACAAAACACTAGGCGAGAGGCCGAGCCTTCCACCCTTTACCAAGTATATAGATGCGTTAAGATAACATAGCAATATAATGATATCCCGACAAGCAATATAAATGTTCCAACAAGGAACGGCTCCAATCTTCACCTGCAACTAACAACGCTATAAGAAGGGCTGAGCAAGCGGTAACATAGCCAATCAACGGTTTGCTAGGACAAAGGTGGGTTAGAGGTTCAACATGGCAATTGGGAGGCTGACAAGCAAAAGGTAGGCATCGAAGCAGTGGCAAGCAAAAGAGCGAGCAAACTAGCATAGCAAAGATAGTAGTGATTTCGAGGGTATGATCATCTTGCCTGCACAGTTGTCAGAGTTGACTGGATCCTCACAAGCAAACTCAACGGGCTCCTCGGTAGCGAACTCGTCTCCCGGCTCTACCCAAAGACAAACAAGCAACAAGGACACAATCAACCACGGGCAAGACCAAGCAACATGATGAAATGACGATATGCTATGCGGGATGCGATGCGGGATGCAAAATGCAAGATATGACAGGAAATGCATGAACCTGGCATCAACTTGGAAAACCAAGTGTGTCACTGGATAGAGGGGATGAAATCGCTTGAAAACGATATAAAGATCATAGGAATCGGAGCTACGGTTTGGAAATGGCAAGCGTTTTAAGATATGACACCGGTCTGCGATTTACAGCAAGTAGGCATCTAAATGCAACGAAAAGAACATGCTACAGCCACCAAACATGAAAAAAAAATATATGGCAGTGATGTACACAGGATGGTTGACAAAACACTAGCACTGAGCCATAGGCAAATTCATCCATTAAGAGGTTCAAACAAGCATGGCTAAAATGCAAATGCAAAACAGATTTCAGACTTAGTGAAATTAACACTAGTCTGAAATTTCAGATCACGAAGCTCTCTTCGGAGCAGCAAAACAACATGATAGAAAACCTGAACATGACAAGTAAGAACATGGCATGGAGCTACTCAACAAGCTTAACAAAACACCCAAAGTGACCTGGGGCCAAAAGGGTTCACAAAATACTCTACCGAGCTCACGAACATCGCTCGAACACAATCAGTTTTCAGACTTAGTGAAAACTGAGACATGCTGAAATTTAACTCACGAAGGCATGTAAACGAGCTCGATGCACTCACTACGGTGCAAGTCATGGCAAGGAAAGCATATCACCAGCAAGAAGGCACAAAGTGCTAGCTACACATGGCAAGAACGAAGGCATAGCATGCATGGAACGCTAACGGTAGCATCGGCGAAATCGCAAACAAGTTGACGCTCTGCCCAGATTAACAATGAAGCAAAAGTTGAGCTCGATTGAGTCAACCTAGAGCACTCCACAAATGCAAACAAAGACATGGATGGATAGAGCATAACATAAATATCAAAACTCCCTTACTGATCATCCTCAAAAGAGGCACGGATCACTAGGAAACAAGCTGGACATATAGCATCATGAACTAAAATATCCCAGACTTAGCGAAAATCGCTAAGTCCCTGAAATCTGCAATCTCAGGTACCTCTCTTCGCAAGCTTGCACAAGACAACACACACATCCTAAAAATGCATGGGTGGCACCTCTGGAAAGAAGACAAAATGCTTCCCAATTCATCCCAAAGGGGTACAGGCATATCATGCACGAATTAAATATAGCAAAAATGACAAAAGTGCATGATGAACTAACGGATCTGCAATTTAACTCACGAAGCCTCCTTCTAACAGCATTTTGGGTATCAAGATGACCTCAAATGCAAATGATGCAATGGAATGAAATGATGTACATGTCGAGACGAAGATTTTGATATATCATACGCCCAAAACGGAGCTACGGTTGCAAAGTTACGGGACCTCGAACAGAGCAACATGGATCAAAAATCTAGGGACTTAGAAAAATCGGAGGGGGGTTAGGGTTTACTGTACACGCGCGGATCTGGATCTGGGCTCGCCGGGGCACGGAAGCCGAGGCGGCGCCGGCGGCGGAGCTCGAGCTCACCGGAGCGGCGGGGTGCGCCGGCGGGGAGGAGGTCGCCGGGGGGGGCGGCGCCGGCAAGGAGGCAGCGGAGGGGCGCGGGAGCCGAGGCGGGGAGCGGCCGGGCGGCGAGGTGCCCGCGGCGGCGGCAACCTCCGGCTGGGGCGGCGACGGCGGCCGCGGCGGCGGCCGGCCGGGGAGAAGACGGCGGCGGGGCGCGGGACAGGGCGCGGCGGCGGTTCGGGCCGCGGGGGCCCCGCACGGGCCTCGCGGGCCCGCGGGCGGCGGCGAACTGGGGACCGGGCGGCGCCACTAGGAGGCCGACACGTGGCGGCGGACGGGGAGGCCGGACATGTCCGTCGGCGGCGGTTGTGTCCGACGGCGGCCGGAGGAGTTTTTTAGGGTTTCGGGAAGAGGGAGAGATCCGAAAACGGAGGGGTGTATATATAGGCATAGAGGGAGCTAGGAGAGTCCAAATGAGGTGCGGTTTTCGCCCACACGATCGTGATCGAACGCTCTAGGACATGGAGCAGAGTTTGGTGGGTTTTGGGCCAAATTTGGGGGGTGTTGGGCTGCAACACACACGAGGCCTTTTCGGTCCCTCGGTTAACCGTTGGAGTATCAAACGAAGTCCAAATGACCCGAAACTTGACAGGCGGTCTACCGGTAGTAAACCAAGGCCGCTTGGCAAGACTCGGTCCAATCCGGAAATGTTTAAACCCCACACGAGAAAGAAAGGTAGAAATGACCACCGGAGGAGAACGAAACGCCGGAATGCAAAACGGACAACGGGGAAAAAGCTCGAATGCATGAGACGAACATGTATGCAAATGCAATGCACGTGATGACATGATAAGAGATGCACGAAAAAGAAAACAACACACGGAGACAAAGACCCAAACCCGAGAAATAAATATAACTTAGCGCCGGAGACGGCAAGAGTTGGATACAAAAAATGGAAAGTATATCTGGGGCGTTACAACACTCCACCACTACGAAAAGATCTCGTCCCGAGATCTAGGACTGAAAGAACTCCGGGTACTCAGAACGGAGGTGATCCTCGCGTTCCCAGGTAGCTTCACGGTCGGAATGGTGTGACCACTTGACTTTGAGAAATTTGATTGACTTGTTGCGAGTTTTGCGTTCAGTCTCTTCAAGAATAGCAACTGGGTGCTCACGATAGGAGAGATCTTCTTGGAGCTCAATGTCCTCGAAGTTGACGGTGCGGTCAGGAGTCTTGAAGCACTTTCGAAGCTGAGAGACGTGGAACACATCATGAACATTTGCAAAGTCTGAAGGAAGCTCGAGTTGATAGGCGAGGTCGCCTCTCTTGCTGACAATCTTGAAAGGTCCCACGTATCTAGGGGCAAGCTTCCCTTTGATACCGAAGCGACGAGTACCTTTCATGGGAGAGACGCGGAGGTAAACATGATCTCCGATCTCGAAAACCAATTCACGGTGCTTACTATCATAGTAGCACTTCTGGCGGGATTGAGCTGCTTTGAGGTTATCACGAATGACTTTGCACATGTCTTCTGCTTCTGTGATTAAGTCATTACCCAGCAGCTGACGTTCACCGGTTTCGGACCAGTTGAGAGGGGTACGGCACTTCCTGCCATACAGAATTTCAAAGGGGGCCTTGCCCGAACTTGCTTGAAAGCTGTTGTTGTATGAGAATTCAGCATAAGGAAGACAATCCTCCCACTTCATGCCGAAGGAGATCACACAAGCCCTGAGCATATCTTCAAGAATCTGATTGACACGCTCGACTTGACCGCTTGTTTGAGGATGGAACGCTGTGCTAAAGCGGATGTTGGTGCCCATGGCCTTCTGAAAAGAATCCCAAAACTTGGAGGTAAAGATGCTGCCACGGTCTGAAGATATCACTTGAGGAATACCGTGCAGAGAGACAATGCGAGAGGTATAGAGTTCCGCCAATTGAGCTGCAGTGATTGACTCTTTGATAGGTAGAAAATGAGCCACCTTGGTGAGCTTGTCGATGACGACAAATATAGCATCATTGCCACGCTTGGACTTTGGAAAACCAGTCACGAAGTCCATTTCAATGTGGTCAAACTTCCATTCTGGAATGGCAAGAGGTTGGAGGAGACCAGCTGGCCTTTGGTGTTCTGCCTTCACTCTTCTACAGACATCACATTCGTTCACGAATTGAGCGATCTCGCGCTTCATTCGAGTCCACCAATAAGCTTGCTTGAGGTCCTGATACATCTTCGTACTACCAGGGTGGATGGAGAGGAGAGAGTTGTGAGCCTCGTTCATGATCACCTTACGAAGTTCACCTTTGGGCACAACAATTCGATCCTCGAAAAAGAGAGTGTCCTTGTCATCAAGTCGGTAGCACTTGTACTTGGACTGACTCTTTGCAATACCGATCTTCACCTTCTTCACCATAGCATCAAGAAGTTGGGCTTGGCGAATCTGGTCTTCTAAGGTAGGAGAGACTTGAAGGTTGGCGAGGGAACCTTGAGGAACAACTTGCAGATTAAGTTTGCGGAAAGCTTCACAAAGCTCGGGTTGACAAGGCTTGAGAATCAGACTGTTGCAATATGCTTTTCTGCTCAAAGCGTCAGCAATCACATTAGCCTTGCCTGGAGTATACTCGATACTCGGATTGTACTCTTGAATCATTTCGACCCATCGAGTCTGCCTGAGGTTGAGATTAGGCTGAGTGAAGATGTACTTGAGACTCTTATGATCAGTGAAAATATCCACTTTCCTTCCCAATAGAAGATGTCTCCAAGTCAACAAAGCGTGTACAACTGCCGCCAACTCGAGATCATGAGTGGGGTAGTTCTTCTCATTAGGTTTCAACTGGCGAGAGGTATAAGCAACAACTTTCTTCTCTTGCATCAGTACAGCACCGAGACCTTGGAGAGAGGCGTCACAAAAGACCTCGTACGGCTTGGTTTCATCAGGTGGAGTCAGAACTGGAGCAGTGATCAATTTCTCTTTCAAAGTGTTGAAAGCAATATCACACTCCGGAGACCAAATGTACTTGACGTGCTTCTGAAGAAGATTTGAGAGAGGCTTGGCGATCTTAGAAAAGTTTTCAACGAATCTTCTGCAATAGCTTGCGAGACCGAGGAAACTGCGGAGTTGCTTTACGTTCTGAGGAGTTTCCCATTCACAATTGCAGACACCTTCTCAGGATTCACGGAAATGCCCTTGGCAGAGATGATATGACCAAGATACAGAACCTCGTCGAGCCAAAATTCACACTTGGAGAACTTGGCGTAGAACTGATGTTCTCTGAGTTTGTCAAGAACCAAACGCAAGTGCTTGGCATGATCTTTCTTGTTCTTCGAGAAAACCAGAATGTCGTCGAGATAGACCAGAACGAATTCATTGGTGTAGGGGTTGAAGATGAAGTTCATCATGCGAGAGAACGTCGGAGGAGCGTTGGCGAGGCCAAAAGACATGACGGTGTATTCATATGAACCAAAGCTTGTTCTGAACGCCGTCTTGGGAATATCTTGCTCACGAATACGAATCTGATGATAACCCATACGGAGATCGAGCTTGGAGAATACTTGAGCACCCTTGAGTTGTTCGAACAGCTCATTTATGTTGGGAAGTGGGTATTTGTTCTTGATGGTCTTCTTGTTTACTGGACGGTAATCAACACAAAGTCGACTCGATCCATCCTTCTTCTTCACAAAAAGAACACCACAACCCCACGGAGAAGTACTAGGCCGAATGAGACCCAATCTTTCTTGCTCATCGAGTTGTTTCTTCAGCTCCTTCAACTCTTCGGGGCCGAGCTTGTAAGGGCGTTTGCACACAGGTTCCGTGCCAGGCTCAAGTTCAATAACAAATTCAACCGGCCGGTTTGGAGGCATCCCTGGAAGTTCTTCTGGAAAGACGTCTTGATATTCGCAAACGACGGGAATTTGCGAAATAGCATCCAATTCACCCTTCTCATTGAGAGAAAACAACCGGATGGAATTATCTCGAGCGGCAAAGACAATGACATCCTCAGACGAATGAGTCAGTTGAATCTGCGTGGCTGCACAATCAAGCTGAGCTTTATGCTTAGAGAGCCAGTCCATCCCGAGAATAAGATCGATATCGGAATTACCAAGAACCATAGGAGAAGCAAGAAACTTGAAATCGCCCATCGTGATAGCGACATCTGGCACCTCCAGACTTGCGCTCAAACGTTTGCCTGGAGAAATGATATCCATATGTTTACCCAAATGAGAAGAAAAGAACTCATGCTTGGTAAAAAATGGCTTTGACATGAAACAATGCGATGCACCCGTGTCAAAAAGAACTTTTGCAGGAATATCATTAATAGGAAGGTTACCCATAATGACATCTGAAGAATCCTCAGCCTGAGCTGCATTCAGCATATTGACCTTGGCGTGCTTGGGATTGTGCTTGACCACAGCTGTACTTGCCGATCTGACAGGAGGAGGAGGAGGAAGACGCCTCTGGTTGGTACACTTGTTGGCATAGTGACCCTTCTGTTGGCACTTGTTGCACGTGACCTCTGAAAGCGGACGGTGATACGGAGCACTCGATCTTGGCGCTTGAGACGAAGATTTGTTCTGAAAGCCTGGGTTGGGTGGGTGGGAGAAACCACTGCCACCTTTGCTCTTCTGCTGATACGGCTGATGGAACGGAGGAGGAGGAAGCCAATACTTCTGCTGCTTGACCACTTGAGTAGAGGAAGAAGGAGTAACCTCTCTGGCACGCTTCCTGGAAGCATCACATCTCATCTGAGCAGCCTCTTGCTTCAGTGCCATGTTGTAGAACTCATCGTATCTCAACGGCTCAAAGAGGACAAGAGCGAGCTGAATTTCCTCACGAAGACCACCCCTGAACTGATAGATCATACTCTTCTCATCAGGAACATCCTGCTTGGCAAAACGGGCGAGCTTCTGGAACAACTTGTTGTAGTCATAGACAGACAAAGAGCCTTGCTTCAGATTGCGGAATTCCTGACGCTTACTCTCAATCACACTTTGAGGGATGTGATGAGCGCGGAAATCTTGACGGAAATCGTCCCAAGTGATAACACGTCCACCTCTGGAATCCTTGTACTGCTGGAACCACTCTGCAGCCTGATCTTTGAGCTGGAAAGAAGCGAACTTGACGAAATCTTCAGGCCTGACGTTGCTGCATTCAAAATGCTTGCCCAGATCCACTAGCCAATCGTCAGCGTCGGTAGCCTCAACACAACCGCTGAACGTCTTTGGGCCATTAGCAAGGAACTGGTTCAGAGTAGCAAAGTGGTGCTGATTATGGCCTTGATTCCTTTGATTGCCTTGATTGCGCTCTTGAAGGATTTGCATGATCAACTGTGTGTTTGCATTAGTAGCGGCCATCACAGCTTGCCATGCTTCCGGAGGAGGCGGAGGTGGAGGCGGATTAGGATTCGGAGTCGTGCGCGTTGGAGGAGCCATCCTGAAGAGGTTGACCACCATTAGCACATAGATAGACAACAATATAGAAGCTGAATCCAACGGAATGAAAATTGCAACATATAGTCTTCACATCCGAACAAAATGAACGAATGCATCCCTCTTCAAAAGATCACACATCCATAAATTGCGAAGCCACGAAGAATTAAGGTAGAGAGATAAATCAACAAGGTACGGATCAAGAACGAATAATCGGTAAGAAATCCCAATCTCAAACCAATATCCGTGGAAGAAGAACTAGAGCTACTAGATTTCCCACCTATGAAACTCCCGAACCTTTCCGGTTATGCAATCAGGTGTTGGGGATACAGGGGAAGCACAATATCTCACCCAAACTAGCAAACCCTACATCCAGCTGTATCCATCCTTCAATACATAACCAGGAAAACTTCGGAAACCATCTACCTCAACCTTCGAAAAGCATCCGTTATACAAGTTATGGCGATACTCCCGAACTCCCGCCCCAGTACTGGGTGGCGTCGAGGTTATCTCACCAACGAACTGCATAAAAGAGATTTTCGATGTCGGCGAACATATCTCAAGTATACCAGAATTGCAACGATAAAATTGTGACGACAACACCTCGGAGCTCAACTCCCCGGGACACTGCCACAACCCCTAAAGACAGGAGGCACCAAGAACAATGTTCTCGTCACAAAACCATCGGAACAAAACCAAGATACTCGCGTGAACCTAAAAAAAAATTTAGTGAAATTTGAGAAGAGAAGAGTCAAAACTCTACGCCAGGATGCCTTACCAGAGCGATGAGGAGACTGGGAAGTAAAAGAATTCCTAAGCTCTCCGAAATATAATTCCTAAGGACTCAAAACATTTTTCTAGACACAACTCGGCTGCTAAAAACGATCAAGCAATGGGGCTCCTAAGGTCGGGGATGGCTCTGATTACCAACTTGTAACGCCCTCGATGCGGCTATAGCTCCCACGTGTCGAGGCACGGCTTAGAGGCATAACCGCATTGAAAGCAATGTCGCAAGTCAGGCAATCATTACAACATCCCATGTAATACATAATAAAAAGGGGGAGATAACATAGTTGGCTTACACTCGCCACGTCACATCAGAGTACATAAATAACATCCATCAAACAAGCACTCATGGCCCGACTACGGCGCCAAAATAGAAAAGACCCCCAACATGCGACAAGGTCCTGAATCGATAACCCCAACTAGGCACCACTACTGATCATCCGGAAAAGAAACATAGTATCGCTGAGAGTCCTCGTCGAACTCCCACTTGAGCTCGTACTCGTCACCTGGAGCGGACTCACCTGGACCTGCATCTGGAGTTGTAGTATCTGTGAGCCACAGGGACTCAGCAATCTCACACCCACGCGATCAAGACTATTTAAGCTCATAGGAATGGATAAGGCCAATATGTGTGGAGCTGCAGCAAGCGACTAGCATATATGGTGGCTAACTTATACGCAAAAGAGAGCGAGAAGAGAAGGCGAAGCACGAGCGAGAAGCTAAAGGAACATCCTGCGCAAGCATAACTCCAACACCGTGTCCACTTCCCGAACTCCGCCGAGAAGGGGCCATCACGGTAACACACACGGTTGATTCATTTTAATTAAGTTTAGTTCAAGTCATCTACAACCGGACATTAACAAATTCCCATCTGCCCATAACCGCGGGCACGGCTTTCGAAAGATCAATCCCTGCAGGGGGGTCCCAACTTAGCCCATAACAAGCTCTCACGGTCAACGAAGGAATAGACCTCCACCCAAGACACACCGATCAGACTCGGTATCTCGGTACAACAAGATGATTCGGCAGGTTAAAACAAGTCCAGCAACACCGCCCGAATGTGCCGACAAATCCCGATAGGAGCTGCACATATCTCTTTCTCAGGGCACGCTCGGATAGGTCAAGCTACGAGTAAAACCAAACCTCAAGTTTCCCCGAGGTGACCCCGCAGGCTGCCTGGTTCGGACCAACACTCAGAGGAGCACTGGCCCGGGGGGGGTTAAAATAAGATGACCCTCGGGCTCCGGAAACCCAAGGGAAAAAGAGGCTAGGTGACAAATGGTAAAACCAATGTTGGGCATTGCTGGAAAAGCTTTAATCAAGACGAACTATCAAGGGGTTCCCATTATAGCCCAACCGTGTAAGGGACGCAACAATCCGGGAACATAACACCGATATGACGGAAACTAGGGCGGCAAGAGTGGAACAAAACACTAGGCGAGAGGCCGAGCCTTCCACCCTTTACCAAGTATATAGATGCGTTAAGATAACATAGCAATATAATGATATCCCGACAAGCAATATAAATGTTCCAACAAGGAACGGCTCCAATCTTCACCTGCAACTAACAACGCTATAAGAAGGGCTGAGCAAGCGGTAACATAGCCAATCAACGGTTTGCTAGGACAAAGGTGGGTTAGAGGTTCAACATGGCAATTGGGAGGCTGACAAGCAAAAGGTAGGCATCGAAGCAGTGGCAAGCAAAAGAGCGAGCAAACTAGCATAGCAAAGATAGTAGTGATTTCGAGGGTATGATCATCTTGCCTGCACAGTTGTCAGAGTTGACTGGATCCTCACAAGCAAACTCAACGGGCTCCTCGGTAGCGAACTCGTCTCCCGGCTCTACCCAAAGACAAACAAGCAACAAGGACACAATCAACCACGGGCAAGACCAAGCAACATGATGAAATGACGATATGCTATGCGGGATGCGATGCGGGATGCAAAATGCAAGATATGACAGGAAATGCATGAACCTGGCATCAACTTGGAAAACCAAGTGTGTCACTGGATAGAGGGGATGAAATCGCTTGAAAACGATATAAAGATCATAGGAATCGGAGCTACGGTTTGGAAATGGCAAGCGTTTTAAGATATGACACCGGTCTGCGATTTACAGCAAGTAGGCATCTAAATGCAACGAAAAGAACATGCTACAGCCACCAAACATGAAAAAAAAATATATGGCAGTGATGTACACAGGATGGTTGACAAAACACTAGCACTGAGCCATAGGCAAATTCATCCATTAAGAGGTTCAAACAAGCATGGCTAAAATGCAAATGCAAAACAGATTTCAGACTTAGTGAAATTAACACTAGTCTGAAATTTCAGATCACGAAGCTCTCTTCGGAGCAGCAAAACAACATGATAGAAAACCTGAACATGACAAGTAAGAACATGGCATGGAGCTACTCAACAAGCTTAACAAAACACCCAAAGTGACCTGGGGCCAAAAGGGTTCACAAAATACTCTACCGAGCTCACGAACATCGCTCGAACACAATCAGTTTTCAGACTTAGTGAAAACTGAGACATGCTGAAATTTAACTCACGAAGGCATGTAAACGAGCTCGATGCACTCACTACGGTGCAAGTCATGGCAAGGAAAGCATATCACCAGCAAGAAGGCACAAAGTGCTAGCTACACATGGCAAGAACGAAGGCATAGCATGCATGGAACGCTAACGGTAGCATCGGCGAAATCGCAAACAAGTTGACGCTCTGCCCAGATTAACAATGAAGCAAAAGTTGAGCTCGATTGAGTCAACCTAGAGCACTCCACAAATGCAAACAAAGACATGGATGGATAGAGCATAACATAAATATCAAAACTCCCTTACTGATCATCCTCAAAAGAGGCACGGATCACTAGGAAACAAGCTGGACATATAGCATCATGAACTAAAATATCCCAGACTTAGCGAAAATCGCTAAGTCCCTGAAATCTGCAATCTCAGGTACCTCTCTTCGCAAGCTTGCACAAGACAACACACACATCCTAAAAATGCATGGGTGGCACCTCTGGAAAGAAGACAAAATGCTTCCCAATTCATCCCAAAGGGGTACAGGCATATCATGCACGAATTAAATATAGCAAAAATGACAAAAGTGCATGATGAACTAACGGATCTGCAATTTAACTCACGAAGCCTCCTTCTAACAGCATTTTGGGTATCAAGATGACCTCAAATGCAAATGATGCAATGGAATGAAATGATGTACATGTCGAGACGAAGATTTTGATATATCATACGCCCAAAACGGAGCTACGGTTGCAAAGTTACGGGACCTCGAACAGAGCAACATGGATCAAAAATCTAGGGACTTAGAAAAATCGGAGGGGGGTTAGGGTTTACTGTACACGCGCGGATCTGGATCTGGGCTCGCCGGGGCACGGAAGCCGAGGCGGCGCCGGCGGCGGAGCTCGAGCTCACCGGAGCGGCGGGGTGCGCCGGCGGGGAGGAGGTCGCCGGGGGGGGCGGCGCCGGCAAGGAGGCAGCGGAGGGGCGCGGGAGCCGAGGCGGGGAGCGGCCGGGCGGCGAGGTGCCCGCGGCGGCGGCAACCTCCGGCTGGGGCGGCGACGGCGGCCGCGGCGGCGGCCGGCCGGGGAGAAGACGGCGGCGGGGCGCGGGACAGGGCGCGGCGGCGGTTCGGGCCGCGGGGGCCCCGCACGGGCCTCGCGGGCCCGCGGGCGGCGGCGAACTGGGGACCGGGCGGCGCCACTAGGAGGCCGACACGTGGCGGCGGACGGGGAGGCCGGACATGTCCGTCGGCGGCGGTTGTGTCCGACGGCGGCCGGAGGAGTTTTTTAGGGTTTCGGGAAGAGGGAGAGATCCGAAAACGGAGGGGTGTATATATAGGCATAGAGGGAGCTAGGAGAGTCCAAATGAGGTGCGGTTTTCGCCCACACGATCGTGATCGAACGCTCTAGGACATGGAGCAGAGTTTGGTGGGTTTTGGGCCAAATTTGGGGGGTGTTGGGCTGCAACACACACGAGGCCTTTTCGGTCCCTCGGTTAACCGTTGGAGTATCAAACGAAGTCCAAATGACCCGAAACTTGACAGGCGGTCTACCGGTAGTAAACCAAGGCCGCTTGGCAAGACTCGGTCCAATCCGGAAATGTTTAAACCCCACACGAGAAAGAAAGGTAGAAATGACCACCGGAGGAGAACGAAACGCCGGAATGCAAAACGGACAACGGGGAAAAAGCTCGAATGCATGAGACGAACATGTATGCAAATGCAATGCACGTGATGACATGATAAGAGATGCACGAAAAAGAAAACAACACACGGAGACAAAGACCCAAACCCGAGAAATAAATATAACTTAGCGCCGGAGACGGCAAGAGTTGGATACAAAAAATGGAAAGTATATCTGGGGCGTTACAGCAAAGGACACGAGATTTCTACTGGTTCAGGCCACCATTGTGGTGTAATAACCTACTCCAGTGTGTGGTGTGTGGATTGCCTCAGGGGCTGGTGAGGAACAGTACAAGGGAAGAACAGCCTCGCGAGGGTCTGTTCTTAGTTGGTGCGACGAACTGCTAGCGGAGTTCAGTCGCCTCTCTCTCTCTGTGTCTTGGATGCAGATCCGATCAGATCTCTCCCTTACCCTGTGGGTGGCTAGTCCTATTTATAGGCGAAGGCCCCGGGCCTCTCCCAAATATTGAGCGGGAAGGGCACCAACAATTGGCCATTTTGAAGGGGAACATCTAGTACACTTATCCTGACTAAAGTTGGTCCTCGCCTGCCAAAGACCCTGACGATAACACTGGCTTGGGCTCCACGATGACCTCCACTCTGCCGTCCTGCTGGTCTCGGTCTCGTTACACCGAAATGGTTGCCTTTGCTTGATACCCTTGCCTGCGCTTGCCCCCTTTGCACCAAAGGGGAAACAAGGACTCTGCGTAGGCCGGCGCCCGCCTGGCCTTGGTCGGCATGGCTTGCGTCACGGGCACCTCGTGAGGTACCCCGCCTTGATCTCTCCGCCTCCTCGCGAGCCAGCCTGACGAGGCCGTGCCCGAGGAAGCCTCCTGTCGTCCTTCCCCGCGAAGCTTGGCCCCTCGTGAGGGTCTTGAGCATGTGTTAATGAAGATGGGCCGTACTGGGCCACTCCTTGAGCCATGCCGCAGGCCGCAGGCAGGCAAGTCTGGGTAACCCCGTTCCCAGAACGCCAACAGTAGCCCCCGGGCCCAAGGTGCGCTTGGACTTGGCTTAGCAGAGAAGCGAAGAGGCAAGTGCGAAGCCCCGTGGGCCCCAAGAGCCTGCAGCCTTGGGCGCCACATGGCGGTTGATTGGACATGGGCATCCTGGCTCCCCCATAGCATCTTGGCGACTGCACAAACTGATAAGGGAGCGGTACCCGTCTAGGCTTACCTTCTTTGCCTTCTCCTTCACTGCCCAGATCCCCTTTCTTGCTCCTGTCCTTCTCGCTCCTGAAATCTCCAGATCTAGTCCAACCCTGCATCCTAGCAAGGCATGGGGCCTCGCCCGACCCCAGCCGGAGCATGGTACTCGCCCGCCTTGGATCCTCCAAATGTGTTGGAGAAGAATCTTGCTCGGACGCGCCAGATGATGGCGGTGCAAGGCAACGACGGAGCGGCCGCGCTCAAGGTCGGCTCCGCCCTTCCTGAGGGCAGAGGAAGCACCTTCTACCCGCTCTTCGTGAGCGCCATCGCCGCCTGTCTGGTGCCCCCTTTTTCCGAGTTCTTCCTTTCTGTTCTCAACCATTACAATCTGTAAGCCCTGCACCTCCATCCCAACTCCGTTCTTCTCCTGGCGATCTTCGCCTACTACTGCGAGGCTCATGTCGGGGTGAGGCCTTCGGTGGCCTTGTTGGGCCATTACTTCTACCTCCGGGTCTCCCGCGGCCCCATCACCGCGTGCGCGAGCTTTGTTGCGCACGGCAGCTCTAACGCCATCTCGAAGCCCGGGAAGAGAATTGAGGGCTTCAGGAGCAAGTGGGTCATGGTGGACGCTGGGTGCAACAACTCCCGGCCGATTTTGCCCACAGGGCAGCCCAAGTCTGTTGACGCTTGGTCCTGCGTGGAGCTTGTTGATCCCCGTGCGAGGCTGGTGCTGGACAAGATGGACGCGGACCTGTGGCCGGACAACATGGCAACGGCGAAACTGACTGGGGCGTCGCTCCTGAGGGAGTTCCTGGAGCATCGGGTGGCTCCGCTCCGGGAACACTCACTTCCGCTATGGAAGCTTGGGAGGGCCGATGCCGCCCTTCGCTCAAACCCCGAAGTCATGGCCAACGAGGATCTGGCCGCGGTCCTCCAATCCTTGGTTGGGGGAAACGTGGCGAGGTTGGAGGATGCTCCCGTGCCCTTGTTCCTTCGGGATGATTGGGAGGAGGTGGTGAACTCCATGTCTGCTTTCAACGAGGGCGGGCCTGTGCCCGCGGAGGTTCCTGAGGACCCGGTGGCCCTGGTGACGGTGAATGTATCCTCCAGCGACTCCAGCGGAGAGGAGGAAGAAGAGGAGGAGGAGGGCGAGGAGCCCGATTCGGAGGCGACCGACAGGGAGTCGAGAACGCCTCATGCCGGATGACGACGAGGACGGCGACGAGCTGGGTGGCGAGAGCTCGCCCTTGATCCCGAAGAAGGACAGGACGGGGCTGGTTCCCCATGGGTTCGCTCCGACTCTGAGGCGATCCGCAGACACGCCTCGTGCTCCCGAGCCTCTTGAAGTTGATCCCAGTGTTCGGCTCTCGGGCTTCAAGTTCGGCCGTAGGTTGCTTGAGCCCGCGAGCAACGACGAGTAAGTGCTTGATTCTCGATTTCTTCATGCTTTGTTGTTGAGGCTTGACGTCCATATTCCTTGGCTAGGCCGGTGCCTGCGGCGAAGAAGTTGAAGGGGGCTCCTGAGGCTTCGTCCGAGGCAGCACCCCCATCTGCGGGAGAAGGGAGCGACAAGACGCGGGCCTCTCCTGCCCGGTCGTCCTTGTGAGGCCTAGCGGGTCCAGCTGGAGCGAGCTCAGCCCCCATGGCCCAAGCGACTCCCGCGGTGTCTTTGCCTGACGCCACTGCCATAGTCGTCGGGGCGCAGAAGGCCCTAACTCATGGCGTTCTGGTCACGCTGCCATCTTTGCCTCCTACTCCGCCAACCGCTGTCTCTCCGGCTCCTCCTACTGTTCTGGATCGTGTTGCTGCTGAGCTGGACCGGCTGCGGAAAGATCTTCTGGGCGCCGACCCTCGCTTGGTGGCTGGGCGCCTGGAGTGGGTCTCTGGCTGGGTCCGCTCTGATGCTTCAGTCCGACCGGCGCTGGCTCAGGCTGTGACAGCCTGCGACAAGGAGAAGCGGGCCATTCTTGAGGCGAAGGCCGCTCGCGACGCCGCCTTGGGTGAGGTTGCGGATGTCCAGGGCCGCTACAAGGGGAAGGAGAGCAAACTGCAAGGCCTGCGCGACCAGCTTGTCGAGGAGGCCCGTGTCCGCCAGGAGAAGAAGGAAGACATGAAGGCCCGCGAGGCTGCCGCCAAGGACCGGGATGCCGAGCTTGACGAACGCCAAGGCCGCTTGGGTGCGCTAGAGCAGGCATTTTTGGAGGTGAAGAAGATCGAGCTGGATGGCAAGGCGCGGGTCCTAGCCGAGGACCGCGTGGCCTTCGCGAAGCTGGAGGTGAAGGCTCGCACCCTGCTGAAGTCGCTGTATGACAGCAGCCTAGAAAGCCCGCTGGCCGGTGCTGAGGAGGGCCCTGCCAAGCTGCTTCCCTTCCTGGTCCGCGCCCTCGAAGATGTCGCCCTCGGGCTTGGCCCTACGGCTGAGGCTGAGACGCGCGTCCTTTCCTCTGTGGTGCTAACGCGCGCCCTCCCCACATCTACCTCCGCGACCCCAGCGTTGACCTCGACAGCCTGCTGGAGCCTGTGAGCGGCGAGCTTGCCGTCGTCGCTGCCGAGGCCGTGAAGGGTCGCGCGGAGGCTCTGCTGGCGAAGTTCCAGGACTTCGGCACCAAGCCGAAGCGAGGCGCTTCCGGTCTTGAGGCTCCACGAGGTGAAGCTGCCGAGCGTAGCACCGTCACCAGCGATGGCGCCGCCAAAAAGTGACCCCTTCGTGGCTCCCGTCCTGCTTTTAATTCCTGCAACATGCATTCTGCCTCATGGAGGCGTTTAAACTTGAGTTTGGCGTTGTCAAAGTACTCTATGGACTGTAATATTTGCTTTTGAATTCCTTGAGATTTGCGTTTTTCCTTCCTACTTGCTTGTGTTCTACGTCGGCAGAGCCCGGCCCCGCGCATACCTCAGCCGCCGTTAGCCCCGACCAGAAACCAGGACGGGACGAAGGAGTGAGGGGCTACGTGACAAGTTAGGCTCCTGAGTCGCGATGCTCAGGAGTCCCCCTTGATGCACGAACAGCAAGTAGGGAGGTGAGATGCATGGGTGAATTTACCGTTCTACGTTGGCAGAGCCCGGCCCCGCGCATACCTCAACCGCCGTTAGCCTTTCGGAACTAAGTGGTGAGGGGCTACGTGACTAGTTAGGCTCCTGAGTCGCGATGCTCAGGAGTCCCCCCTGACGTTCAAATGGCCTTCGTACCTTGGCTCCGCTCGGGGAGAGGCGTGCGACGAACCAGGCCCGAGGGGCCTGGCTGGGTGGCGTGCGCCTGGGCGTGACCCGGGCGCAGCCCCCGTGCCCAACCCCCTCGCGCGGCACTCCCGAGGGGAGGCGTTACGATGAGGCCAGGCATTGAGCTCTGTGCTCCCTAAGGTTGATGCAGCCGAGGGCCACCCTCAGTTGTTTATCACCAGCGCGGAGCATAGCGCTTCCGTATGTGTACGGGCATAGCCGCTCCTCGACAGTGTCGTCAGCCAGCGCGGAGCATGGTGCTTCCACTGGTGCGTGGGAGGGGGATCCCCTCCGGGAGGAGCCCCCGGGGCGTGTACAGCCCCGCCCTGACACGTGGCTGGCACGGTAGCGCCTGGCGAGGTGTATCTGGGCACCCGTGAGCCAGCGCGGGACTCACGGGGCCCTACCTCAAGGCGGGTTGCGCCTGGCTCTGGTCCTTTTCTTGTAATGTGTCCCCACAGATTTGGTTAGATGTCGGTGCTCTACGTCCTCGGGTCCCGGCCCTCGAGCGGGGCTCAGCCATCGCTGGTATGCCAGGTCGTGATGCCATGGACAAGGCCAGAGGGTGAGGGCTGGAGAGCCAGTAAGAGCCCATGAGTCGCGATGCTCAGGTACCCCCCCTTTAACGTGCAAGCAGCCAACATGAAGAAAGAAGAGTGCCATAGGCAAGCATCACACAATGATAATGATGGGTCAAATGCACGACTCGAAATAATGCGAGAGGGATACATGCCACCGGGTCTGGCCCATGTGGCTTGGGGATAATGCAGCCCGAGGGGTGCCCCCGATAAAGTAAGCTGAAAACATGAACTAAAGGAGATACATGCCGTAGGGACGGACCCACGCGGCCTGGGAATGATGCAGCACTGGGGGCGCTCCCAGCTGAAAATGAAACTCGAAGGATGTCACCTGATGATGCTGAAGATGGAGGGGTGCTGAAGTAGCGGACGGCGTGCGCTGCGGGAGACGATCTTCACGAGCCCCCAGGCCAGGGGCCTCGGGAGGCTCCGGAGGCGCTGGTGGCTCCTCGCGGACCATCTCCATCTCCGCCCGGACTGCGGAATGCCTGACCGCCTGAGCCTCCAAGATGCTCCTCATGAGGTGCTGACGCACACCAGCCGTGTTCGGCAGGCCGTGAGGCATGCGAACATAGCTGTGGGGTGGACCTTCGCAGTGTCCCACGCGTGAGGGCTAGAGGCGCTCCCGAGAGGCGGCTCGGTTGAGTCCTGGTATGTCGATGCAGACGCGCAGCCCACCATCCTCGCCTAGATGGGGAGCTGCGGCGGGTAAGCGGCGGCTGCCACACATGACTCTTGACTCCTGCAGCTCTTGAACGATCTCGCTGATGAACTCCCGGGGGTTTGGCCCTCCTTGTCTTGCTCCTTCTTGAGGGAAACATGCTTTGAAGCACGCCTCCGAATGGTGCCCGAGCGCCTCCCTCGTGATCATAGCAAAGTCGATGGCCCTCCAGGAGAGAGCCCTCGAGCCTTGCTCGAGGAGGGCGCCAGGCGCGCCTTCCTATGCGGCAGAAGGAGGCGCCCCCTGAACAGGCGTGGACCCTGAGGGGCCTGCCTCCCAAGGGGTCGGGCCAGGCAATGTCTTCTTCTTCTTGGGGGCAGCCTCGGGAAGGCTCCCACTTCCGTGATATGGGTCTTCAATTGATGCGGCTTGGAAAGCACGTTCCACAGAACACACAGCGTCTCTCTCTTTTCAGGGCATGGTGATGACTCCACCTCTTCCTGGCATCTTGAGGACATTGTAGCCGTGATGGGTCACGGCCATGAACTTGGCCAGGGCGGGTACCCGAGGATGGCATTGTACGGCAGGCGGATGTGAGTGACGTCGAAGTCAATGAGCTCGGTGCGGTAGTTGTCGCGCTTCCCGAAGGTAACAGGAAGGCGTACCTGCCCTATCGGAACCGTGGAACCATCAGTGACTCCTGAGAAAGGCTTGGTCGGCTGCAACTGATTGTATGGCACTTGGAGATTGTTGAATGTCTCGACAGATAGGACATTGAGCCCCACCCCGCCATTGATGAGGGTCCTGGTGACTTGCACATTGCTGATGATTGGGGAGCAAAGCATCGGGAGGACTCCTGCTGTGGCCGCGCACTTGAGCTGATCCGCTGAGCTGAACATGATAGCGCATGATGACCACCTGAGAGGGCGTGTGGCCTCAAGCTTGGGGATGACTGCGTTCACTTTGCGAGCAAACTGCTTGAAGATGCGCTGAGAGGCCGGGGCTTGTGCGCCGCCCAAGATGCAAGCGACTGCGCGCGGCTCCTGGAAGCCCCCAGCCCCCTCATCCTGGTGATGGTCTTCATTCCTTCTTGGCTGTGGTGGCAGAGGAGGGAGGCCCGCATTGCCTTGTGGGCGATCCTCGCGAGGCTGATCTCTCCAACCCCCCTCGTGAGGTGGGTCCCTCCAACCTCCCTCACGAGGTTGGTCCTGCCAGCGGTCCTCGCGAGGTCAGTCACGCCACCCTTGGCGAGGGCCACGGTCTTCCCATTGTCCTCCACCTCTTCCTCCTCCTCGTCCATAGCCCCTGTCGCTGCGCTCGGGGCGTCGGCCGGCACGCACGTCTCGCACAGCTCTGAGCTCTTGGCATTCGTTGGTGTTGTGGGTGTGGAGGTCGTGGTACACGCAGTACCGGCTGCCCTTGGATGACTCTGGCTGATCCCTGCCTCGCTTGGTGTCTGGCTCTGCTGCAAGCACGGAACCCCCCTTGTGCTTCACGTCCTTGGTCTTGGGCTTCTTCTCTTCTGGGTCAGCAGCTGGCAGCTCGAGAAGGGACAGGCGCCCTTCTTCAGCCCTAGTGCACTTGGTCGCCAGATTGAATAGCTCCAGGGAGGTGCACAGGTCTTCATGGATTGCGAGCTCCTCCTTCATCTTGAGGTCACGCACGCCGTCGGAGAAGGCTGAGATGATGGCCTCCTCAGACACCTTGGGGATCTTAAGGCGAGCGCTTTTGAAGCGCTGGATGAACTTCTGCAGGGTCTCTCCCGGCTGTTGCTTGATGCGGCGCAAGTCGCTCATGGCCGGGGGCCGGTCGCGGGTGCCTTGGAAGTTGGCGATGAATCGGGTGCGCATCTCGTCCCAGGAGGATATCGTGCCTGGAGCCAGGTTCAGGAGCCAGGTGCGGGCGCCGTCCTTGAGCGCCATGGGGAACCAGTTTGCCATGACCTTCTTGTCCCCGTTGGCGGCTTCGATGCCCAACTCGTAGAGCTGGAGGAACTCTGCAGGGTCAGCCGTGCCATCGTAGCGCGGGGGCAGGTCTGGCTTGAACTTGCCCAGCCAGGCCACGCTGCGCAGCTCGATGGAGAAGGCACGGCAGCCTGTGGTGGCCGCGGGAGGCCTTGGGTGATGGAGAGCTTGATCTTGGAAGTCCTTGTGTGTTGCCTCCAGGTGCAACACGGGGTCTTGATGCGTCGGAGCAGGTGCGCGCTCGTGCCGAGCCGGTGCAGGGAGCACGCGAGCGGCTTCTTGGGGATGAGGGATCTCTTGGCAGCTCTTCTCTTACTGTACTGGCGCCGGACGGAGTGGGTTCCGCCCAGGGGCCATGCACCTTGGAGCCAAGGCGCCTTCTTGAGGGGGAGGCGGCTGAGGCGCCCCCGGAGCTTCGTCGCCCGTGCAGGGCGGGGCGCGGTGCAACGAGAGGGACGGTGCAGGGGAGCCCCCAGCGGCGCTGACGAGCTCGGTGATGCGGGCGAGCCACTCGTCGTAGAGGTCGTCGACGGGATGGTAGTGCAGGAGCTCCCGCGCTAGGAGCAGCGCGGGGTGCGCGTCCGCAGGAGCGTGACGAGCGTGGGACGAAGAACCAGCTGGGGTCAGCGACAGAGTGGCGGTGCGGCCTTCTCGCCGCACTGATGGGTGCAGGGACGATGCCTGCTACTCTTTCCCGCCGGGCCAGTGGCGGCGTTGACAGCAGGCGATGGGGAACGGCGGCGGCATCCACCGAAGGGGGCCGTCTGGGCGACGCGAGTGGCGAGAGCGGCCCGGCGCTCGGCGCGGGCTCGACGGGCGTCGGACATGGATGGGACGGGCGGCGAAACACGAGGCGACGGAAGGCGGATTCCGGTGCACCCCTACCTGGCGCGCCAAATGGTGGATTTTGAGTTCCAGTAGACCCTTGCGGTTCGAACACTCGGGTACGCACGGAGATCACAACCCCAGCCTACTCATGTCTCACCGCCTCACTAAGATCTTAAAACTACACGAAGAACAACGCAAAGGACACGAGATTTATACTGGTTCAGGCCACCAATGTGGTGTAATACCCTACTCTAGTGTGTGGTGTGTGGATTACCTTAGGGGCTGGTGGGAACAGTACAAGGGAAGAACAGCCTCGCGAGGGTCTGTTCTTGGTTGGTGCGACGAACTGCTAGGGGAGTTCAGTCGCCTCTCTCTCTCTGTGTCTTGGATGCAGATCTGATCAGATCTCTCCCTTACCCTGTGGGTGGCTAGTCCTATTTATAGGCGAAGGCCCCGGGCCTCTTCCCAAATATTGAGCGGGAAGGGCGCCAACAATTGGCCATCTTGAAGGGGAACATCTAGTACACTTATCCTGACTAAAGTTGGTCCTCGCCTGCCAAAGACCCTGACGATGACGCTGGCTTGGGCTCCACGATGACCTCCGCTCTGCCGTCCTGCTGGTCTCGGTCTCGTTGCACCGAAATGGTTGCCTTTGCTTGATACCCTCGCCTGCACTTGCCCCCTTTGCACCAAAGGGGAAACAAGGACTCTGCGTAGGCCGGCGCCCGCCTGGCCTTGGTCGTCATGGCTTGCGTCACGGGCACCTCGTGAGGTACCCCGCCTTGATCTCTCCACCTCCTCGCGAGCCAGCCTAATGAGGCCGTGCCCGAGGAAGCCTCCTGTCGTCCTTCCCTGCATGGCTTGGCCCCTCGCGAGGGTCTTGAGCATGTGTTGATAAAGATGGGCCATACTGGGCCACTCCTTGAGCCACGCCGCAGGCCGCAGGCAGGCAAGTCTGGGTACCCCCATTCCCAGAACGCCAACAGAAAATTGTGCTCAAGCGCTAGAAGAAGAATGCATTAAAATGTTTGGTACTAGATCTTTGTATGATGAGCATGATTGCAATGTTGTTAGTATGAATTCCTTGAATATCCATGAAGCTAATGATATGCAAAGCCACAAGCTTGGGGAAGCTATGTTTGATGAAGATGATATTTTTTGTCCACCAAGTTTTGATGAGCAAATTTATTATGATGAAAGCATGCCTCCTATTTACGATGATTATATTGATGAAAGTGGGTTTGGAAGAGTGTCAACTTTAGGAAGTAGTGATCCCACTATTTTGGAGATGTTTAATCTTATTGTGATGAACATGAAAGTGGATTTGGAAGAGTGTCAACTTTATTTAGTGATGATTCCACTATTTCGGAAGAGGTTCCAATTGATTATGAGAACAAAGTTGCTATCTATGATGATTATTGTGATGACTTGTATGCTATTAGGAATAATGATAACCATGAAACTTGTCATCATGATTTTAGTTTTCAATCGGATTATGCCTCACATGATAATTATTTTGTTGAGTTTTCTCCCACTACTATTTATGAGAAGAATTTTGCTTATGTGGAGAGTAGTAAATTTTATATGCTTGTAGATCATGAAAACAATGCTTTAGGTGCTGGTTATATTGTTGATTTTGAGTTCCAGTAGACCCTTGCGGTTCGAACACTCGGGTACGCACGGAGATCACAACCCCAGCCTACTCATGTCTCACCGCCTCACTAAGATCTTAAAACTACACGAAGAACAACGCAAAGGACACGAGATTTATACTGGTTCAGGCCACCAATGTGGTGTAATACCCTACTCTAGTGTGTGGTGTGTGGATTACCTTAGGGGCTGGTGGGAACAGTACAAGGGAAGAACAGCCTCGCGAGGGTCTGTTCTTGGTTGGTGCGACGAACTGCTAGGGGAGTTCAGTCGCCTCTCTCTCTGTGTCGTTGATGCAGATCTGATCAGATCTATCCCTTACCCTGTGGGTGGCTAGTCCTATTTATAGGCGAAGGCCCCGGGCCTCTTCCCAAATATTGAGCGGGAAGGGTGCCAACAATTGGCCATCTTGAAGGGGAACATCTAGTACACTTATCCTGACTAAAGTTGGTCCTCGCCTGCCAAAGACCCTGACGATGACGCTGGCTTGGGCTCCACGATGACCTCCGCTCTGCCGTCCTACTAGACTCGGTCTCGTTGCACCGAAATGGTTGCCTTTGCTTGATACCCTTGCCTGCGCGTGCCCCCTTTGCACCAAAGGGGAAACAAGGACTCTGCGCAGGCCGGCGCCCGCCTGGCCTTGGTCGTCATGGCTTGCGTCACGGGCACCTCTTGAGGTACCCCGCCTTGATCTCTCCGCCTCCTTGCGAGCCATCCTGATGAGGCCGTGCCTGAGGAAGCCTCCTGTCGTCCTTCCCTGCGTGGCTTGGCCCCTCGCGAGGGTCTTGAGCATGTGTTGATGAAGATGGGCCATACTGGGCCACTCCATGAGCCATGCCGCAGGCCGCAGGCAGGGAAGTCTGGGTACCCCCGTTCCCAGAACACCGACAAAAAATTGTGCTCAAGCGCTAGAAGAAGAATGCATTAAAATGTTTGGTACTAGATCTTTGTATGATGAGCATGATTGCAATGTTGTTAGTATGAATTCCTTGAATATCCATGAAGCTAATGTTATGCAAAGCCACAAGCTTGGGGAAGCTATGTTTGATGAAGATGATATTTTTTGTCCCCCAAGTTTTGATGAGCAAATTTATTATGATGAAAGCATGCCTCCTATTTATGATGATTATATTGATGAAAGTGGGTTTGGAAGAGTGTCAACTTTAGGAAGTAGTGATCCCACTATTTTGGAGGATGTTTAATCTTATTGTGATGAACATGAAAGTGGATTTGGAAGAGTGTCAACTTTATTTAGTGATGATTCCACTATTTCGGAAGAGGTTCCAATTGATTATGAGAACAAAGTTGCTATCTATGATGATTATTGTGATGACTTGTATGCTGTTAGGAATAATGATAACCATGAAACTTGTCATCATGATTTTAGTTTTCAATTGGATTATGCCTCACATGATAATTATTTTGTTGAGTTTGCTCCCACTACTATTTATGAGTAGAATTTTGCTTATGTGGAGAGTAGTAAATTTTCTATGCTTGTAGATCATGAAAACAATGCTTTAGGTGTTGGTTATATTGTTGATTTCGAGTTCCAGCAGACCCTTGCGGTTCGAATACTCGGGTACGCACGGAGATCACACCCCCAGCCTACTCATGTCTCACCGCCTCGCTAAGATCTTAAAACTACACGAAGAACAACGCAAAGGACACGAGATTTATACTGGTTCAGGCCACCACTGTGGTGTAATACCCTACTCTAGTGTGTGGTGTGTGGATTGCCTTAGGGGCTGGTGGGAACAGTACAAGGGAAGAACAGCCTCGCGAGGGTCTGTTCTTGGTTGGTGCGACGAACTGCTAGGGGAGTTCAGTCGCCTCTCTCTCTGTGTCTTGGATGCAGATCCGATCAGATCTCTCCCTTACCCTGTGGGTGGCTAGTCCTATTTATAGGCGAAGGCCCCGGGCCTCTTCCCAAATATTGAGCGGGAAGGGCGCCAACAATTGGCCATCTTGAAGGGGAACATCTAGTACACTTATCCTGACTAAAGTTGGTCCTCGCCTGCCAAAGACCCTGACGATGACGCTGGCTTGGGCTCCACGATGACCTCCGCTCTGCCGTCCTACTGGTCTCGGTCTCGTTGCACCGAAATGGTTGCCTTTGCTTGGTACCCTTGCCTGTGCTTGCCCCCTTTGCACCAAAGGGGAAACAAGGACTCTGCGCAGGCCGGCGCCCGCCTGGCGCCCACCTGGCCTTGGTCGTCATGGCTTGCATCACAGGCACCTCGTGAGGTACCCCACCTTGATCTCTCCGCCTCCTCGCGAGCCAGCCTGATGAGGCCGTGCCCGAGGAAGCCTCCTGTCGTCCTTCCCTGCGTGGCTTGGCCCCTCGCGAGGGTCTTGAGCATGTGTTGATGGAGATGGGCCATACTGGGCCACTCCTTGAGCCATGCCGCAGGCCGCAGGCAGGCAAGTCTGGGTACCCCCGTTCCCAGAACGCCGACAGAAAATTGTGCTCAAGCGCTAGAAGAAGAACACATTAAAATGTTTGGTACTAGATCTTTGTATGATGAGCATGATTGCAATGTTGTTAGTATGAATTCCTTGAATATCCATAAAGCTAATGATATGCAAAGCCACAAGCTTGGGGAAGCTATGTTTGATGAATATGATATTTTTGTCCCCCAAGTTTTGGTGAGCAAATTTATTATGATGAAAGCATGCCTCCTATTTATGATGATTATATTGATGAAAGTGGGTTTGGAAGAGTGTCAACTTTAGGAAGTAGTGATCCCACTATTTTGGAGGATGTTTAATCTTATTGTGATGAACATGAAAGTGGATTTGGAAGAGTGTCAACTTTATTTAGTGATGATTCCACTATTTCGGAAGAGGTTCCAATTGATTATGAGAACAAAGTTGCTATCTATGATGATTATTGTGATGACTTGTATGCTATTAGGAATAATTATAACCATGAAACTTGTCATCATGATTTTAGTTTTCAATTGGATTATGCCTCACATGATAATTATTTTGTTGAGTTTGCTCCCACTACTATTTATGAGAAGAATTTTGCTTATGTGGAGAGTAGTAAATTTTCTATGCTTGTAGATCATGAAAACAATGCTTTAGGTGCTGGTTATATTGTTTAATTCATTCATGATGCTACTGAAAAATATTGTGAGGGAGGAACATATGCTTGTAGGAATTGCAATAATATCAAGTTTCCTCTCTATGTGCTTAAAATCTTGAAGCTATGCTTGTTTTACCTTCCTATGCTAGTTGATTATTGTTCCCATAAGTTGTTTTCTCACAAAATCCCTATGCATAGGAAGTGGGTTAGACTTAAATGTGCTAGTCATATGCTTCATGATGCTCACGTTATGTTTCAATTCTTATCTTTTATGTGAGCATCATTGTCATCATCATGCCTAGCTAGAAAGGCATTAAAGAAAAGCGCTTATTGGGAGACAACCCAATATTTATCCTTACTATTTTTGTGTGTTCACATGATTATGCTACTGTAGTAATCATGTTTTATAGCTTTTGTTTCAATAAAGTGCCAAGTAAGACCTGTAGGATGGCTTACGGTGATAGTTGTGTTGATCCTGCTGAAAATCGGAAACTTTTGCACCCAGTAAATTAGTTTTGTTAATTCACATAAACGTGCTTCGGATCTGATTTTTCTTGCTCTGGATTGGTACACAAATTGCTTAGGACTTCCTAATTTGGTAGACTTTTTGGAGTTACGTAAGTACACGTTTGATACAGATTACTACAGATTGTTCTGTTTTTGACAGATTCTGTTTTCTATGTGTTGTTTGCTTATTTTGATGCATCTATGGCTAGTATTAAGTGGTATGAACCATAGAGAACTTGAAATACAGTATATATTGCACCAATATGAATTTAGAATGAGTTCATTACAGTACCTAAGTGGTTGTTTTATTTTCTTATACTAACGGAGCTTACGAGTTTTCTGTTGAGTATTGTGTTGTGGAGTTTTCAAGTTTTGGGAAAAGATTCGATGGACTATGGAATAAGGAGTGGCAAGAGCCTAAGCTTGGGTATGCCCAAGGCACCCCAAGGCAATATTCAAGGACAACCAACAGCCTAAGCTTGGGGATGCCCCGGATGGCATCCCCTCTTTCGTCTTCGTCTATCGGTAACTTTACTTGGAGCTATATTTTTATTCACCACATGATATGTGTTTTGCTTGGAGCGTCATTTTCTCTTATTAGTATTTGCTTGCTGATATTTATAATAACGTTTTGCATCTTTAGTTTCAATAAAAATGTCAAGGATAGCCTTTACCATGCTTATTTTGCTAGTATACATGTTGCTGTTTGAAAACAGAAAGTTTACCGCTGTTGCAAAAATTCCCTAGAAAATTCAGAGAATGGTTTAATCTTGAAACTTTTTGAACAATGAGCTCTGATAAACCTTATACAGCGTAGTATTTTTCTCATAATTTTTGGATTTAGGGAAGTATGATGAATCTTGCATTCTTTACAGACTGTACTGTTTTGACAGATTGCTGTTATGGTTGCATTGTTTGCATATGTTTGCTTGTTTAATGATTCTATTTGAGGATAGGAGTATTAAATATTCAGGGGCATTTACTATGCAATGTTGAATAATAATTTTAGTGATTTTTTACAGTAGAAAATGATAAGGTTTTGCATTGGTTTATACTAACCTATCTCACGAGTTCTTGTTGAGTTTGGTGTGGATGAAGCTTTTGATAAAAAGAGAAACCGTGATATGAGAGGAATTAAGGAGGCACAAAATCTCAAGCTTGGGGATGCCTAAGGCACCCCAAGCTAATATTTCAAGAAGTCTCAAGCATCTAAGCTTGGGGATGCCCTGTGAGGCATCCGACCTTTCTTCTTCTTCAACAACTATCGGTTAGTATCGGTTGAGCCTAAGTTGTTGCTTCTTCACATGAGTTGTGCTATCCTTGCAATGTCATTTTATTTTGTTTTGCTTGCTGTTTGAATACAATACCAAGGTCTAAAATTCTTAAATGAGAGAGAGTCTTCATATAGTTACATAATTATTTAGCTACTCATTGATCTTCACTTATATCTTGTTGGAGTAGTTTGTCATTTACTCGTGTGCTTCACCTATATCCTATGAGTAAATGGTTGAATGAGTTGATTGTCATAAATCTAAAATTATATATGTTTCATTTGCTTATCCCATGGGGAGTAATGACTTCACATCTAAGAAGTAGAGGTTGTAAATTTATTGGAGGTTAGCAAGCATTGTATTGGTCATTTGAACAATTCAAGAAAGAATATTGAAGGAAGAGAGATTTCACATATAAATATACTATCCTAGACATCTTTTATAATTGTGAGCACTCATTAAGTATGACATGCTAAAGAGTTGATGTTGGACAAGGAAGACAACATAATGGGTTATGTTTTCACACATCTCAGTTAAAGTATATTGTTATGGATCATTCAAACATGTTGAGCTTGCCTTTCCCCCTCATGCTAGCCAAATTCCTTGCACCAAGTAGAGATACTAGTTGTGCATCCAAATATCCTTAAACCCAGTTTTTTCCATGAGAGTCCACCATACCTACCTGTGGATTGAGTAAGATCCTTCAAGTAAGTTGTCATCGGTGCAAGCAATAAAAATTGCTCTCTAAATATGTATGATCTTTTGGTGTGAAGAAAATAGCTTTATACGATCTTGTTATGGAAGCAATAAAAGTGACGGACTGCATAATAAAGGTCCATATACAAGTGGCAATATAAAGTGGCATTCATTCGCATTAAGATTTTGTGCATACAACCCTAAAAGCGCATGACAACCTTCCCTCTGCGAAGGATCTTTTACTTTATGTCTTTTACTTTTATGCAAGAGTCAAGGTGATCTTCACCTTTCCCTTTTTCATTTTATCCTTTGGCAAGCACCTCGTGTTGGGAAGATCCTGATATATATATATATATATATATATATATATATATATATATATATATATATATATATATATATATCCAATTGGATGTAAGTTAGCATGAACTATTATTGTTGGCATCACCCAAAGGTGAATACGTTGGGAGGCAACATTATAAGCCCCTATCTTTCTCAGTGTCCAATTAAAACTTCATAACCATTAGTATTGCGTGAGTGTTAGCAATTGTAGAAGACTATATGATAGTTGAGTATGTGGAGTTTGCTATTCCTGAAAATAAGATGAATTGCTATTGTTTGATGACTGAGAATGAAGTTTTCTAGTTTTCAAAAAAGTTTATGGTCTATGCTTTAACATGTGAATTGCTTGTTACTTGATTGTGAGAAGTATTATGAGATGAACTACTGTTATGACATATAATGATGCTAGAAAGGGTGATTGAAATTATCATTGATCAAACTTGTGCACCTGCTAGCAATCACACTTCATAAATTCTTTCTTTTATCATTTACCTACTCAAGGACGAGCAGGAATTAAGCTTGGGGATGCTGATACGTCTCCAACATATCTATAATTTATGAGGCATTCATGCTATTTTATTATCTGTTTTGAATGATTACGGGCTTTATTATATACTTTTATATTACTTTTGGGACTAACCTATTAACCAGAGGCCCAGCCCATATTGTTGTTTTATTGCCTGTTTCAGTATTTCGAAGAAAAGGAATATCAAACGGAGTCCAAACGAAATGAAACCTTCGGCAGCGTGAACTTTGGAAAGATTATGACCCAGGAGACTTGGAGTTGAAGTAAAGGAAGCGTCGAGGAAGCCACAAGATAGGGGGCGCCCACCCCCCTGGGCGCGCCCTACCCTCTTGTGGGCCCCTCGAGGCTCCCCCGACCAACTTCTTTCGCCTATATAAGCCTACGTACCCTAAAAACATCAAAACAAAAGATAGATCAAGAGTTCCGCCGCCGCAAGCCTTTGTAGCCACCAAAAACCTCTCGGGAGCCCGTTCCGGCACCCTGCCGGAGGGGGAACCCATCATCGGTGGACATCTTCATCATCTCGGCGCTCTCCATGACGAGGAGGTGTAGTTCATCCTCGAGGCTGAGGGTATGTACCAGTAGCTATGTGTTTGATCTCTATCTCTCTCGTGTTCTCTCTATGGCACGATCTTGATGTATCGCGAGCTTTGCTATAATAGTTGGATCTTATGATGTTTCTCCCCCTCTGCTCTCTTGTAATGGATTGAGTTTTCCCTTTGAAGTTATCTTATCGAATTGAGTCTTTAAGGATTTGAGAACACTTGATGTATGTCTTGCCGTGTTTATCTGTGGTGACAATGAGATATCACGTGCCACTTGATGTCTGTTTTGGTGATCAACTTGCGGGTTCCGCCCATGAACCTATGCATAGGGGTTGGCACACGCTTTCGTCTTGACTCTCCAGTAGAAACTTTGGGGCACTCTTTGAAGTACTTTGTGTTGGTTGGATGAATCTGAGATTGTGTGATGCATATCGTATAATCATGCCCACGGATACTTGAGGTGACAATGGAGTATCTAGGTGACATTAGGGTTTTGGTTGATTTGTGTCTTAAGGTGTTATTCTAGTACGAACTCTTGAATAGATTGATCCGAAAGAATAACTTTGAGGTGGTTTCATACCCTACCATAATCTCTTCGTTTGTTCTCCGCTATTAGTGGCTTTGGAGTGACTCTTTGTTGCATGTTGAGGGATTGTTATATGATCTATCTATGTTATTATTATTGAGAGAACTTGCACTAGTGAAAGTATGAACCCTATGCCTTGTTTCCTATCATTGCAATACCGTTTACGCTCACTTTTATCATTAGTTACCTTGCTGGTTTTATATTTTCAGATTACAAAAACCTATATCTACTATCTATTTTGCACTTGTATCACCATCTCTTCGCCGAACTAGTGCACCTATACAATTTGCCATTGTATTGGGTGTGTTGGGGACACAAGAGACTCTTTGTTATTTGGTTGCAGGGTTGCTTGAGAGAGACCATCTTCATCATATGCCTCCCACGGATTGATAAACCTTAGGTCATCCACTTGAGGGAAATTTGCTACTGTCCTACAAACCTGTGCACTTGCAGGCCCAACCACGTCTACAAGAAGAAGGTTGTGTAGTAGACATCATGGGTCCCACCTGTCAGCGAAGGAAAGGCAGGGCAAGGCAGTGATAGCCACATCAGAGGATCCATGTCCACGTCGGGGGACGTCGTGTCGTGGGTTGGAGCGGCGTCGTGGGAATCGTGTGTGGGTGTGGTAGTGGTAGAAATAAGAAATGTGATGGTCGCCGTGGTTCAACTTCCATGGACAAGTTGTCATGTCTGCTGACACATGTATATCAAAACTAGAGTATTTATATTTCAAGCACGTGAACAAGTATTATTCTACTCCCTCTGTCCCAAAATAAGTGTCTCAACGTTAGTACAACTTTGTATTAGAGTTATTATAAAGTCGGGACACTTATTTTGGGGTGGGGGGGTACTACTTTGGATCCATTGCAACGCACGGGCCAGCACATTGGTAGTAGTAGTGTCTATCTCTATCTCTAGAGGCCTTCCCTCGTTCATCCTTTTCTCTCACAAGATAAACTACTCATACAAATGCATCTTGATGTTCCATGGAACGCACGAGGATATTTCCTTGGGGGTCTCTCCAGCGTGGCGTGGTCGTAGTTGCAAGTTGACACCGCTTGAGATGCCGACGTTGAGGGGCACTTAGATTTCCTCCGATGAGCAGGTAAGATGAGTTTGATCACGTAGTAAATGCATTCTAAAGACTACTTCCGTGTCCATTTCCTAATTCTCCCCCTGCCCACTGTTTCACAGGTTAGGCTCGGTGCGAGTGGAGATTGGCTTGCATATGTACGGGAGGGTACCAACATCATTTTGCACAACATTTACAACGGTGACACCGTTCCCGTAGAACCTTTGTCCAACATTGGGATCAGACATGCAACAGGCCACCGCATGAACTGGTACGATGGAACCACGGTGAGATTGAATAAGATAGCACGAACCTTGCACATGGCGGTCAAAGGCGGACCAGTCTGTGGCCAATTTGTTGTCGTACGAGTACGAAGACGTTGTGCTCCTTTCTAACCGCATCTTCGTGGTGACAAACCAGGGGACTTATTTCGTATGGGACACATCCTACGATATACTCCCTCTCTCCCAGTTTATTTGTTTTGAATCTTTTCGTTTTATAAGTTTCAAATTCAAATTTAGAGCTCCCCATCACATGTTGAGATTACAATGTCCACTAAAACGCTGCGTGCATGTATAGTAAAGAAACAAATCTCGAGTTTGGCACGAGTTCGTGCAGCGGTAGCACCACAAGGCCTGGCGCGGGAGTTACATATCCCTCTCAGGGACGTCAGGACTGAGCTTCGGCGCCTTACTACACCAGCCTTTGAGTCAATAACATGTGGACCCGATAGGTGACTGGTCCACATGTAATGCTCCCGAAGGCAGAGGGGCAGTGGGGCCGAGAGGGGTGAGCCGCAGGTCGAGGGACGTGTGGTGTCATGGGTTCGAGCGGCATCGTGGGAATCGCGTGTGGCTGTGGTAGAAACTTGATGCTCGCCGCATTTTAGGTGGCCCACATGTCATGCACACAAAGGCAGAGGGGCGGTGTGGCCGAGAGGGGTGAGGCGCACGTCGAGGGACGTGGTGCCATGGGTTGGAGCGGCGTCATGGGAATCGCGAGTGGCAGTGGATGAAACGTGATGGTCGCCGTAGTTGAACTTCCATGGACAAGCTGTCATGTCTACGGACACATGCACTGCATACCGATCACTGGAAGGAGTAGCAGAGAAAGCTATATGTGCGGATAAATAGTTCCTTATAGTCAAGCAGACCCACGCTACTACTTTGTTCCAAAGACATGCACACCATCGAAATAGTCCATCTATATCAATATACACCGAGAGGGAATAATTTTTTTTACAAGAGAGGAAATAGTTCATCCATCCATAATGCCCTCCTGTTGGTGCAGCCTTTTCTTCTTCTTCTTCTTCTTCTTCTTCTTCTTCTTCTTCTTCTTCTTCTTCTTCTCATTTTCTGTGGGAGACGGCTTCGCAACAAGCTCTTTGGACCTTGCAGCTATCTTGAAACTCACACGGGCATCGAGGGCAGCATATTTTATCCGCTCGTACGTCAAGGGATAATTCTCCCATCCAGACGACCTTAATGCCACTGTCTCATCACCCTTCTGAAGATTTGTACCAAGCACAAAATTTGCTACGTCGAATAGGGATGGTGTCTGTTTATCACAATCTTCTATAGGAATTTTGATTCTGGTTTGTAGGTCAGCGATGCTTTTCAAATCAAGGTTGTACGGCTCCAGCTTCTGTTTGTCCCCTTCGATGGCTGCCCCACAGAAGTATACGTCCTCTTGAGACAAGAAATCGTGAAGCTCACCTGGTATGGAAGGCGAGTGTATGATGTGGTACACCAAAACATCTTCGAGGCACAGCTGAAGGACGGCGGCGCGTTGGATCTTCCCAGTGGCACGCTCCGTGTAGTCTGCATCGAGACCGATGACCCTCGTCTCTACCTTTTCGAGGGAGTTGGATACATTGTTGATCCACTGCTGAACAACCCTTGGGTGGACGGTGATGGTGGCAACTATGCTCAACGAGCCTTCGACGACGACATGTTGGACGCTAAAAACCTGCATCTCGATCTCTTTCGCCATTTGGAACCGCTGGAATGGAGGGCTATGGTTTGGAGAATTAGGATTAGATGGCTAGTCTAACTAAAGTAGTATATGATTATTTAAAGAGGTTAAAACAATGTGAACACAGTGGGGTTTGGATGCAAATGAAGACGAAGGGGAGGTGAAGAAGCCAAGGAAAATCGGTTCCCGATGGAGAAGTAAATGGGAGAAGTGGCGTGCAGGCAGTTGATTAGATGGCTAGGTAGACTAAACGAAAAGGCTATGCGGGTAGACTAATGAGTCGTACATGTTCGTGTACGTGCCCATCCTTCCTGATAGGTGGGACCTATGCAAACATATAAAAAAATGTGTCGTAGCTGGTTCAGATGGATATTGGCGCGTGAGTGGGAGACACAACATTCTCTGGTTAAGGAATACTCCCTCCGTTTAGGTGAGTAAGTCACTGTCGGTGTCAAAACCGGCGGATCTCGGGTAGGGGGTCCCAATCTGTACGTCTTAGGATGATGGTAACAGGAAGCAAGGGACACAATGTTTACCCAGGTTCGGGCCCTCTCGATGGAGGTAAAACCCTACTTCCTGCTTGATTAATATTGAAGATATGAGTAGTACAAGAGTAGATCTACCATGGTTTTTTCCGTCATGGACGGCCCAAAGAATGTCATGCAGCTGCGTCTCCGGCTCGCGCAGGACGAAAAGCCCATTTTTTGTCATGATTTTTTTTCATAGAAGTAGGAGCCCACCACATCTATGTTGATACCGGGTTTTGTCACAATTATCGTCATAGAAGTGTCATAAGTATGACAGAAAAAAATTTCGTTTGGCCCAAAATGTCATGGATTTGTCTTTTTTTGTAGTGTGTGCGGTGCCCCCCTCCACCATATTCCACCTCGGTAATATCGTAGCGGTGCTTAGGCGAAGCCCTGCGTCGGTAGCATCATCAACACTGTCATCACGCCGTCGTGTTGACGGAACTCTCCCGCAAAGCTCTGCTGGATCGGAGTTCGTGGGACGTCATCGAGCTGAACGTATGCTGAACTCGGAGGTGCCGTACGTTCGGTAGCTGGATCGGTCGGATCGTGAAGACGTACGACTACATCAACCGCGTTCTGCTAACGCTTCCGCTTACGGTCTATGAGGGTACGTAGACAACACTCCCCCTCTCGTTGCTATGCATCACCATGATCTTGCGTGTGTGTAGGAATTTTCTTTAAATTACTACGTTCCCCAACATGCTTTGCCAACCGCGCGGAGAATCTATTTGATGAAAGGCTCTTGTCTCAACTTGTCCGGGATGTCGAAGACCCGAATCCAAGTTTCCTGCAGCCAAGAGGTAGCTTGCGGTCCCACGAGGGGTTCACCCACCTCGGCCTTGTGCTCGTTGATCGGCAGAGAGAAAGTTCCACTCTTCTTGCTCATCCTTAATGCCATCGGCGACGGGTAAACAACCGAGAAACAGTTCTTGCGGGCCTGATTGATCTTCCAATCCCACTCGGACTCCCACATGTCGTCAAGATCAGCGTTCAGCGACTCTACCGTAGCCTCCCCTTCAGTGATAACCAAGGAGGCAGCATTAGGGGGGATCACCTCCTCCTCCTCCAACCCTCCCTCAAGCATGTAGAAGCACATCTCCTTGATGCCAAATCCATAGTTGATCAAGTCGTGTAGCTATATAGGGGGCGACCATGTGAGTGGGTCAGCGTGCAGTCGAAAGAGAAATATATTTTAGAAAAAAAATCATGCGAGGGAACTTTGGGGATGGTGAGGGCTAGAAAAGAGATATTGAGAGAGTAATGTAGATAAAAAAATATGTGTGTGCGTGTGTGGGGGGGTGGGGCAACCTGAATTGTCAATGTATGTGGCCGTATAAATAGAGAGAGAGAGAGGGCGAGAGTCAGTGTGGGGGGGTGTCGTCGGAGAGACCTAAGAGAGAGACAGAGAGAGAGAGTGTAGAGAGTATCAGACTTAATATATATTCATGTCTCAATTTCGTGTAGATAATAAAATTTGAATTGGTGGCCATGCATGGCTTCCGTAATTCATGTTTGGATGGCACGTTTGCACTTTCGTATTCGTGTCAAACATATGGTTTGGAAAACTACATGCATTATATTGACTCAATTGTTGTTGTCTTTGCATGTGTGTGGTCATATGCTTGAATACATACAACGTTTTCTCACCACCCTAAGAGTCATCATATACATATGAATTTGCATTCAAAATCTCAATGTGGGTCATGAAATGCGAAGTCCAAGTTAGAATTGTAAATCGGTATATCACACAACCAATACCTCATTCCAAAACACATGATAAATCAATTACCATACTTTTTTCAAACAATGGTATTTTCATGAAAATACGAGCATGGTAATACATATATCTTCTCACGCAAAAGTAATATATATATATTTGTTTTCCAGCTAAACAAAAAATATTCGTTTGGCAACTACTCCATAATAATACTATAAACAAAAAGGTTCTTCTCCATTCCCAAATGGAAGCACACCAGACGATGCACCATCCAGACCAAGATTGTGTTGTGGTAGTACCGTCTGCGGTATGCATATTTAGCAAAGCCAAAAAAAAAGAGAATGGTGACACATAATTTTGAGATTCCCCGTTTAGAGCCAAAACCTCGTGCCTCTGCCCAAGGCTCCGCGATTCAAATTGACATATCTCGCAGCCCTAATTCTAGCCCCGCAAAATTCCTCTTATGTCCCCGGTCCATAATAACAACCCAATAACAGTAGAGGGATGCTTTAGTAACTCCCCCACCCCCAGCCACCGCACCTAGTATGTTCAAGTCCCTCGTTCACTGCCACCCAAGAGGTCACCCATGAGCTCCATTATGTTTATTACGCCGAGTATAGAATGGAGCTTAGTTTGGTTCGTGCCTAGCACTAGCATAGTTTGACCAAATTTGTTTGAATGAAGTTGCATACGTCCTCCATATCTTTTTACTCCGCATATATAATTTGTCTGAAGTCTAACTAAGGAAAGTTTGATAAAATTGAAGGAAATATGCCCTAGAGGCAATAATAAAGTTATTATTTATTTCCTTATTTCATGATAAATGTTTATTATTCATGCTAGAATTGTATTAACCAGAAACATAATACATGTGTGAATACATAGACAAACATAGTGTCACTAGTATGCCTCTACTTGACTAGCTCTTTAATCAAAGATAGTTAAGTTTCCTAACCATAGACATGAGTTGTCATTTGATTGACAGGATCACATCATTAGAAGAATGATGTGATTGACTTGACCCATTCTGTTAGCTTAGCACTTGATCGTTTAGTATGTTGCTATTGCTTTCTTCATGACTTATACATGTTCCTATGACTATGAGATTATGCAACTCCCGTTTACCGGAGGAACACTTTGTGTGCTACCAAACGTCACAAGTAACTGGGTGATTATAAAGGACCTCTACAGGTGTCTCCAAAGGTACATGTTGGGTTGGCCTATTTCGAGATTAGGATTTGTCACTCCGATTGACGGAGAGGTATCTTTGGGCCCTCTCGGTAATGCACATAACTTAAGCCTTGCAAGCATTGCAACTAATGAGTTAGTTGTGAGATGATGTATTACGGAATGAGTAAAGAGACTTGTCGGTAACAAGATTGAACTAGGTATTGAGATACCGACGATCGAATCTCAGGCAAGTAACATACCGATGACAAAGGGAACAACGTATGTTGTTATGCAGTCTGACCGATAAAGATCTTCATAGATTATGTGGGATCCAATATGAGCATCCAGGTTCCACTATTGGTTATTGACCGGAGACGTGTCTCGGTCATGTCTACATTGTTCTCGAACCCGTAGGGTCCGCACGCTTAAAGTTGCGATGACAGTTTCATTATGAGTTTATATGTTTTGATGTACCGAAGGTTGTTCGGAGTCTCGGATGTGATCACAGACATGACGAGGAGTCTCGAAATGGTCGAGACATGAAGATTGATATATTGGAAGTCTGTGTTTGGACATCGGAAGATTTCCGGGTGAAATCGGCATTTTACCGGAGTACTGGGAGGTTACCGGAACCCCCCGGTAACTTAATGGGCCTTAATGGGCCTAGTGGAGGAAGAGGAGAGGAGGCCAAGGGGCAGCCGTGCGCCCCTCCCCCCCCCCCCCATGTACGAATTGGACAAGGAGGGGGGCGGCACCCCCCCCCCCTTTCCTTTCCCCCCCCTTTCCTTTCCCCTCTCTCTCTCCTTCCCCCCCAAGTCCTGGTCCAACATGGAAAAGCGGGGAGTCCTACCCCGGTGGGAGTAGGACTCCTCCTGGCGCGCCCTCCGCCTAGCCGGCCGCACCCCTCCCCCTTGCTCCTTTATATATGGGGGCGGGAGGGAAACCCCAAAGGACAACAATTGATCCCTTGGATCTCTTAGCCGTGTGCGGTGCCCCCCTCCACCATAGTCCACCTCGATAATACTGTAGCGGTGCTTAGGCGAAGCCCTGCGATGGTGGAACATCAAGATCGTCACCATGCCGTCGTGCTGACGAAACTCTTACCCGACACTTTGCTGGATCGGAGTCCGGGGATCGTTATCGAGATGAACGTGTGCTAGAACTCGAAGGTGTCGTAGTTTCGGTGATTGATCAGTCGGGTCATGAAGACATACGACTACATCAACCGTGTTGTTATAACGCTTCCGCTTTCGGTCTACGAGGGTACGTGGACATACTCTCCCCTCTTGTTGCTATGCATCACCATGATCTTGCGTGTACGTAGGAAATTTTTTGAAATTACTACGTTCCCCAACAGTGGCATCCGAGCCTGGTTTTATGCGTAGATGTCATATGCACGAGTAGAACACAAGTGAGTTGTGGGCGATATAAGTCATACTGCTTACCAACATGTCATACTTTGGTTCGGCGATATTGTTGGATGAAGCGGCCCGGACCGACATTACGCGTACGCTTACGCGAGACTGGTTCTACCGACATGCTTTGCACACAGGTGGCTGGGGGGTGTCAGTTTCTCCAACTTTAGTTGAACCGAGTGTGGCTACGCCCGGTCCTTCCGAAGGTTAAAACAGCACCAACTTGACAAACTATCGTTGTGGTTTTGATGCGTAGGTAAGAACGGTTCTTGCTAAGCCCGTAGCAGCCACGTAAAACTTGCAACAACAAAGTAGAGGACGTCTAACTTGTTTTTGCAGGGCATGTTGTGATGTGATATGGTCAAACATGATGCTAAATTTTATTGTATGAGATGATCATGTTTTGTAACAGAGTTATCGACAACTGGCAGGAGCCATATGGTTGTCACTTTATTGTATGCAATGCAATCGCCCTGTAATGCTTTACTTTATCACTAAGCGGTAGCGATAGTCATAGAAGCATAAGATTGGCGAGACGACAATGATGCTACGATGGAGATCAGGTGTCGCGCCGGTGACGATGGTGATCATGACGGTGCTTCGAAGATGGAGATCACAAGCACATGATGATGATGGACATATCATATCACTTATATTGATTGCATGTGATGTTTATCTTTTATGATTCTTATCTTGCTTTGATTGATGGTAGCATTATAAGATGATCCCTCACTAAGTTATCATAGTAAAATTGTTCTCCCTGAGTATGCACTGTTGCGAAAGTTCTTCGTGCTGAGACACCACGTGATGATCGGGTGTGATAGGCTCTACATTCAAATACAACGGGTGCAAAACAGTTGCACACGCGGAATACTCAGGTTAAACTTGATGAGCCTAGCACATAACAGATATGGCCTCGGAACACGGAGACCAAAAGGTCGAGTGTGAATCATATAGTAGATATGATCAACATATTGATGTTCACCGTTGAAACTACTCCATCTCACGTGATGATCGGACATGCTGTAGTTGATATGGATCATGTAATCACTTAGAGGATTAGAGGGATGTCTATCTAAGTGGGAGTTCTTAAGTAATATGATTAATTGAACTTTAATTTATGATGAACTTAGTCCTGGTAGTATTTTGCAAATTATGTTGTAGATCAATAGCTCGCGTTGTTGCTTCCCTATGTTTTTATATGTGTTCCTAGAGAAAACTAAGTTGAAAGATCTTAGTAGCAATGATGCGGACTTGGTCCGTGATATGAGGTTTATCCTCATTGCTGCACAGAAGAATTATGTCCTTAATGCACCGCTAGGTGACGGACCTATTGCAGGAGCAGATGCAGACGTTATGAACGTTTGGCTAGCTCAATATGATGACTACTTGATAGTTTTGTGCACCATTCTTTATGGCTTAGAATCGGGACTTCAAAGACGTTTTGAACGTCATGGACCATATGAGATGTTCCAGGAGTTGAAGTTAATATTTCAAGCAAATACCTGAGTTGGGAGATATGAAGTTTCAACAAGTTCTATGGCTAAAAGATGGAGGAGAATCGCTCAACTAGTGAGCATGTGCTTAGATTGTCTGGGTACTACAATCGCTTGAATCAAGTGGGAGTTAATCTTCCAGATAAGATAGTGATTGACAGAGTTCTCTAGTCACCATCACAAAGTTAGTAGAACTTTGTGATGAACTATAGTATGCAAGGGAAGACGAAAACGATTCCCAAGCTCTTCGTGATGTTGAAAATCGACAAAGGTAGAAATCAAGAAAGAGCATCAAGTGTTGATGGTGGACAAGATCACTAGTTTCAAGAAAAAGGGCAAAGGGGAGAAGGGGAACTTCAAGAAGAACAACAAGTAAGTTGCTGCTCAAGTGAAGAAACCCAAGTCTGGACCTAAGCCTAAGACTAAGTGATTCTACTGCAAAGGGACTAGTCCTGGAAGTGGAACTACCCCAAGTATTTGTCGGATAAGAAGGGTAGCAAAGTGAACATAGGTATATTTGATATACATGTTATTGATGTGTACTTTACTAGTGTTTATAGCAACCCCTTGGTACTTGATACTGGTTCAGTTGCTAAGAGTAGTAACTCGAAACGGGACTTGCAGAATAAACAGAAACTAGTTGAGGGTGAGGTGACGATGTGTGTTGGAAGTAGTTCCAAGATTGATATGATCATCATCGCACACTCCCTATACTTTTGGGATTAGTGTTGAACCTAAATAAGTGGTATTTGGTGTTTGCGTTGAGCATGAATGTGATTTGATCATGTTTATTGCAATATGGTTATTCATGTAAGTTAGAGAATAATTGTTGTTCTGTTTACATGAATAACACCTTCTATGGTCATACACCCAATGAAAATGGTTCGTTGGATCTCGATCGTGTGATACACATATTCATAATATTGAAGCCAAAAGATGTAAAGTTAATAATGATAGTGCAACTTATTTGTGGCACTGTCGTTTAAGTCATATTGGTGTAAAGCGCATGAAGAAACTCCATGCTGATGGGCTTTTGGAATCACTTGATTATGAATCACTTGATTATGAATCACTTGATGCTTGCGAACCATGCCTCATGGGCAAGATGACTAAGACTCCGTTCTCCGGAACAATGGAGCGAGCAACAGATTTGTTGGAAATAATACATACTGATGTATGCGATCCAATGAGTGTTGATGCTCGTGGCAAGTATCATTATTTTCTGACCTTCACAGATGATTTGAGCAGATATGGGTATATCTACTTAATGAAACACAAGTCTGAAACATTTGAAAAGTTCAAAGAATTTCAGAGTGAAGTGGAGAATCGTCGTAACAAGAAAATAAAGTTTCTACGATCTGATCGTGGAAGAGAATATTTGAGTTACGAGTTTGGCCTTCATATAAAACAATGTGGAATAGTTCCACAGCTCACGTCACATGGAACACCACAACGTAATGGTGTGTCCGAATGGCATAACCGCACTTTATTGGATATGGTGTGATCTATGATGTATCTTACCGATTTACCACTATCGTTTTGGGGTTATGCATTAGAGACAGTTGCATTCACTTTAAATAGGGCACCATCAAAATCCGTTTGAGACGACGCCTTATGAACTGTGGTTTGGAAAGAAACCAAAGTTGTCGTTTCTTAAAGTTTGGGACTCCGATGCTTATGTGAAAAAGTTTCAACCTGATAAGCTCGAAACCAAATCGGAGAAGTGTGTCTTCATAGAATACCCAAAGGAAACTATTGGGTACACCTTCTATCACAGATCCGAAAGCAAGATATTCGTTGCTAAGATGGATCCTTTCTAGAGAAGGAGTTTCTCTCGAAAGAAGTGAGTGGGAGGAAAGTAAGAGCTTGATAAGGTAATTTGTACCTTCTCCCGAATTGGAAAGTAGTTCATCATAGAAATCAGTTCCAGTGATTCCTACACCAATTAGTGAGGAAGCTAATGATGATGATCATGAAAATTCAGATCAAGTTACTACAAAACCTCGTAGGTCTTCCAAAGTACAGTCCGCACCAGAGTGGTACGGTAATCCTGTTCTGGAAGTCATGTTACTAGACCATGAAGAACCTACGAACTATGAGGAAGCGATGATGAGCCCAGATTCCGCGAAATGGCTTGAGGCCATGAAATCTGAGATGGGATCCATGTATGAGAACAAAGTGTGGACTTTGGTGGAGTTGCCCAATGATCGGCAAGCCATATTGTATAAATGGATCTTCAAGAGGAAGACAGATGCTGATAGTAGTGTTACTATCTACAAAGCTCGACTTGTCGCAAAAAGGTTTTTGCCAAGTTCAAGGTGTTGACTACAATGAGATTTTCTCAACTGTAGTGATGCTTAAGTTTGTCCGAATCATGTTAGCAATTTCCACATTTTATGAAATCTGGCAAATGGATGTCAAAACTGCATTCCTTAATGGTTTTCTTAAAGAAGAGTTGCATATGATGCAACCAGAAGGTTTTGTCAATCTTAAAGATGCTAACAAAATGTGCAAGCTCCAGCGATCCATCTATGGACTGGTGCAAGCATCTCAAAGTTGGAATATACGCTTTGATAAGTTGATCAAAGCATATAGTTTTATACAGACTTGCGGTGAAGCCTGTATTTACAATAAAGTGAGTGGGAGCACTACCGCCTTTCTGATAAATATACGTGAGTAACATATTGTTGATCAGAAATGATGTAGAATTTTTCTGGAAAGCATAAAAGAGTATTTGAAAGGACTTCTTTAAAAGAAAGACCTCAATAAAGCTACTTACATATTGAGCATCAAAATCTATTGAGATAGATCAAGACGTTGATAAGTTTTTCAATAAGTACATACCTTGTCAAGATTTTGAAGTAGTTCAAAATGGAACAGTCAAAGAAAGAGTTCTTGCCTGTGTTGCAAAGGTGTGAAATTGAGTAAGACTCAAATCCCGACCATGGTAGAAAATAGAAAAGAGAATGAAAGTCATTCCCTATGCCTCAGTCATAGGTTCTATAAAGTATGCTATGCTATGTACTAGACCTATTGCATACCTTGCTCTGAATTTGGCAAGGGAGTACAATAGTGATCTAGGAGTAGATCACTGGACATTGGTCAAGAATATCCTTAGTAAGGACTAAGGAAATATTTCTCGATTATCGAGGTGATAAAAGAGCCCGTCGTAAAGAGTTACATTGGTGCAGGCTTTTACACCAATCCAGATGACTCTAAGTCTCAATCTGGATACATATTGAAAGTGGGAGCAATTAGCTAGAGTAGCTCCATGCAGAGCATTGTGGACATAGAATATTTGCAAAATACATACCGCTCTGAATACAATAGACCCGTTGACTAAACTTCTCTCACAAGAAAAACATGATCATACCTTAGTACTCTTTGGGTGTTAATCACATAGCGATGTGAACTAGATTATTGACTCTAGTAAACCCTTTGGGTGTTGATCACATGACGATGTGAACTATGGGTATTAATCACATACAGATGTGAATATTGGTGTTAAATCACATGGCGATGTGAACTAGATTATTGACTCTAGTTCAAGTGGGAGACTGAAAGAAATATGCCCTAGACGCAATAATAAAGTTATTATTTATTTCCTTATTTCATGATAAATGTTTATTATTCATGCTAGAATTGTATTAACCGGACACATAATACATGTGTGAATACATAGACAAACATAGTGTCACTAGTATGCCTCTACTTGACTAGCTCGTTAATCAAAGATGGTTAAGTTTCCTAACCATAGACATGAGTTGTCATTTGATTAACGGGATCACATCATTAGAAATGATGTGATTGACTTGACCCATTCTGTTAGCTTAGCACTTGATCGTTTAGTATGTTGCTATTGCTTTCTTCATGACTTATACATGTTCCTATGACTATGAGATTATGCAACTCCCGTTTACCGGAGGAACACTTTGTGTGGTACCAAACATCACAACATAACTGGATGATTATAAAGGATCTCTACAGGTGTCTCCAAAGGTACATGTTGGGGTGGCGTATTTCGAGATTAGGATTTGTCACTCCGAGAGGTATCTCTGGGCCCTCTCGGTAATGCACATCACTTAAGCCTTGCAAGCATTGCAACTAATGAGTTAGTTGTGAGATGATGTATTATGGAACGAGTAAAGAGACTTGCCGGTAACGAGATTGAACTAGGTATTGAGATACCGACGATCGAATCTCGGGCAAGTAACATACCGATGACAAAGGGAACAACGTATGTTGTTATGCGGTCTGACCGATAAAGTTCTTCGTAGAATATGTGGGAGCCAATATGAGCATCCAGGTTCCGCTATTGGTTATTGACCGGAGGCGTGTCTCGGTCATGTCTACATTGTTCTCGAACCCGTAGGGTCCGCACGCTTAAAGTTACGATGACAGTTTCATTATGAGTTTATATGTTTTGATGTACCGAAGGCTGTTCGGAGTCCCGGATGTGATCACGGACATGACGAGGAGTCTCGAAATGGCCGAGACATGAAGATTGATATATTGGAAGTCTGTGTTTGGACATCCGAAGTGTTCCGGGTGAAATCGGCATTTTACCGAAGTACCGGGAGGTTACCGGAACCCCCCGGTAACTTAATGGGCCTTAATGGGCCTAGTGGAGGAAGAGGAGAGGAGGCCAAGGGGCAGCCGCGTGCCCCTCCCCCCCCCCCCAAGTCCGAATTGGACAAGGAGGGGGCGGCGCCCCCCCCCCCCCTTTCCTTTCCCCTCTCTCTCTCTCCTTCCCCCCCCCCAAGTCCTGGTCCAACATGGAAAGGGGGGGAGTCCTACTCCCGGTGGGAGTAGGACTCCTCCTGGTGCGCCCTCCTCCTGGCCGGCCGCCCCCCCCCCCCCCCCTTGCTCCTTTATATATGGGGGCGGGGGGCACCCCAAAGGACAACAATTGATCCCTTGGATCTCCTAGCCGTGTGCGGTGCCCCCCTCCACCATAGTCCACCTCGATAATACTGTAGCGGTGCTTAGGCGAAGCCCTGCAACGGTGGAACATCAAGATAGTCACCACGCCGTCGTGCTGACGAAACTCTTCCCCGACACTTTGCTGGAATCGGAGTCCGGGGATCGTCATCAAGCTGAACGTGTGCTAGAACTCGGAGGTGCCATAGTTTTGGTGCTTGATCAGTCGGGCCATGAAGACATACGACTACATCAACCGCGTTGTTATAACGCTTCCTCTTTCGGTCTATGAGGGTACGTGGACATACTCTCCCCTCTCGTTACTATGCATCACCATGATCTTGCGTGTATGTAGGATTTTTTTTTTTGAAATTACTACGTTCCCCGACAAAAATTTATCTTAAGAGATATGAACATTACAACACTAAAGTTATATAGCGTGAAAATTTATTTCATTATGCATCTAATAATAATGATTTTGTATTTCAAATGTTGATATTTTTTTCTTATAAAGTTGGTCAAGCTTTAAAAGTTTGGCTTCAGACAAATTTTAAATGCAAACTAGTTTTTTTTCTAAGTTCGAGTTCATACATGTACTACGTGTCAGTAGAAAAAAAAACATGTACCACATGCCGGAACAAGGATGCTCATCCGGAGTACCTAAACAGGCCTTCAATTGGATCTTTGGAACAGAAGTTTATGGTGGCGGAAAAAAAATATTGCGAAGGGTTTCATTAAGGAAGGCCATGTTTTGAATGTTATTATACTGTAATCTGGACCTGCCGCGAGGTGCACGACTTCTGCGGTTCGTGATGGCTTTGATAAGCTCGTCACGTCAATAATCATAACTCAGTGTTCGTAAAGTTGGAATGAATATGGTAGTGGTGTCGAAGACACCTAGATAGAGCCATTGTAATACAACACTGCCATAAGTAATTGAAATTTCTGACTGTGGTACTCATATAATAAATAGTACAACATCATGATTCGAGCAATAGAAATTTCTCATTACTTTACCACGTCATGCGTCATCAAAAGGAACACCGGCTTGCTAATTTGCATTATTACAAAAAAAAAGTGAGGAGGCGGCGTTGTGCCAAGTGTCTATGTGTGTGTACATGTAACATACTCCTTCTCACCATCTTAACTAAGTGAATCATGGGACATGGAGCGGGAACTTTTGGTCTATGGGTGTATATATATCCTATATAAAAAAAGTAATTAAATAAAAATTCAAAAAAATCTGAAAATATTGTGAAATAAAATTGACCTTCCATTGTACTTGTGAAAAAAAATCACAAAAAGAAAATTCTGCTTTGACTTCTGTTAAAAAAATTGGCCAAAATAGTGTGAATAGTTACCTATAATAGTGAATACATTTTGTTGTCTTGCCCTGAAGTAAACTATGGTTTTAATTCATGAAATTTCATAACTGGTGCAAAAAAAGTCAAGTTTATTACAAAAAACTTCTGAATTATTTTGGCTTTTTTGTAATTATTAAAAAAATCCTATATAGGATGTTGAAACAGCCAGGAACCAAGTGATATTTCCTATGGGAGATGCCCTTAGGCCCTGTTTGGATTGTCCTTTTGGAGAGCTATACCCCTATAAAATATACAGGCCTTCATCCATCACTATTTTTTGCAGGTGAAATCAAATTGTTGCCGGTAATATACAGGTGTAAAATAAATACATGTATGTGAAAATGCACCAATTCCAAGCGAGGCAGTGTAGGGGGACGCTTATATCTCGCTTTTAGTATGCCTGGCTTTGGACTCGCTGAAGGTGCGTGCAAGCTGGGCCGGCCCGCGAGCGCAGGAGGCCACAGCCTCTTTTTCCAGCTTTCGTTTTATGTTTTATGTTTTACTTTTTGTAATTTTTTATTTTATTTTAAAATATTTTAAATGTATATTACAAAAAATACACTTCAAAAAATATTTGAAAAATGTTGAACAAGTACTTTAAAAAATGTTGATCATGTATATTAATAAGTTGAACAACTATTTGAAAAATGTTGACAAGTATTTGAAAAATGTTGAACAAGTATTTAAAAAAATATTGATCATGTATATAAAAATGTTGAACAAGTACTTGAAAAATGTTGAACAAGTAGTTGAAAAATGTTGAACAGGTATTTGAAAAAATGTTCATCATGTATATAAAAATGTAGAACGCGTATTAGAAAAATGTTGAATGGGTATTTGAAAAATATTGAACGAGTATTTGAAAAAATATTGATCATGTATATAAGAATGTAGAATGAAAACAAAAAAAACACCAACAAAAATTAAAACCAAAAAGTAATAAAATAAACCAAAGGAAACAAGAAAATGAAAAAAAGCTGAAGAAACAACTGAAAAAACCCATAGAAGAAAAAAAAAGAGGAGAAATCCCGTCTCTTTTTCTCTATAAGTATGGTGTGCCCTAGTATACAGCACGAAACAGAGAAAGCGAAAACAAACATAAGAAAAATAAAAAAATAAAAATAAAAATTGGAGAAAAAAGAAAGAAAAAATGCAGAGGGAAAAAGGAAATCAAACAAAAAATGAGGAAACCCTGTCAAAGAACAAAAAGGAAAAACTGAAGAAAAAAACGTGGAACCCATGGAAAAATCGGCCTCATTTGCCTCAAGTACACATCGCGCGAAGTGGCTGGCTACTCCCACTCTAGGAGACCGGATACCAATCCCTGCTTCTCCCATTTTCTCATTCCCTTTTTTATTTAACTGTGCGCGAAAATGGATCGGCCCAACTACTATACACCATTGGGCTAGTCGGGGAGAGAGTCGGATCGGCTTTTGAAGCACAAGTACCGCTGACGGGGAAACCCTAGATGGCAGAACGAGCGGAGTCGTCGTCTACGGGTTGGACAGGGAAGAACCTTGCGGAGATGCTGCAGCACCTGGATCTCCAAGATGACGAGCTTGATGATGTGGTCGTAGGGGAGGAAGAGGTCAAGAAGTATGAAGCGGATGCTAGGTGGCTGGCGATCGCAAAGGTGAACACGACCCGCACCTTCAGTCCGTCGTCGATGTTTGAGTGCATGAAATCAATCTGGTCGCTAGCACATGTCCCTGAGTACAGGGAGGCGGACGAAAACCTGTTTATCTTCCAGATGTTCTGCCTGGGTGATTGGAAGAAGGTGGTGCACGGAGGTCCATGGCTCTTCAGGGGGATGGGGATGTTGATTGAGGACTATGATGGCAAGAAGGAACCTACATCTGTTGATTTTGATGGACTATATGTGTGGGCTCAGATCCACAATATACCCGAGTTGTACCGCAAGGCAGAGGTAGTTGACCAACTAGCCCGTCGCGTCGGGCGGGTGAAAGAAACACAGCTAGCTCCCAGGCTGTTCTACGAGGGCGACTACATTAGGGTTCGGGCAAGGGTCCTTGTCAACAAACCTCTAACAAGGGTTACACCGTTGAATGTCGTGGGAGAAGGCAGACTGCTACTCCCGGTCAAATATGAGAAGATCCCCTACTTCCGCAAAGTATGTGGATTCATGGACCACAACCATGAAGAGTGTGGCGATGGTGTTTGGGAGGATAAGCATAAACAGTGGGGCAGTTGGATGCTGGCGCAAAGAAGGGAGACTATCCCAGAACAGCAAGGAGGCTGGGCTGCTCGAGGTGGCCGCTCGGGTGCAAGAGGAAGAGGCCAGTCTGGCCGGGGCACCCAAGTCCCCCGTCAGCGCTCGCCACCGCGGAAGCGTTCGTCTCAAGAAGCAGGGTTTGACAGTGTAGCGGAGGAGGATGAAGTCACCAGCCCTCTGAAGGCTGGGCATGCAAGGGAGAAGATGCACGATGGCCCAACAGCACGCAGAAACTTGAACTTGGCCTTGTCAGTCAGCTCGACCATTGTCGATGGGGTGGAGAGGAATAGAGCAGTCGCCAATGATCCGGCTGCAATGGCAGTCCCGCCGCCACCCCCGGCTTATGTGTCCCCGAGGGATGCCAAGAAAGCAAAGAAGGTGGGGTCACCAACGAAGCAAGGTACAGAGAAGATGGCATTATTGGCGGGCTCCTCCGGGGAGCACCGCCAGGCCCAATGAAAATATTAAGTTGGAACTGCCGTGGGATAGGCGATCCCGCGACAGTTCGAGAACTCCGCACCCTCGTGGAGCTAAGTTCGCCGTCTATCCTTTGTTTAGTCGAAACTCAGTTGCAGAAAAGTCGTGTGGAGGGTCTTCGTTCTTCTTTAGGTTTTGATTTCAGTTTTGGTGTTGGTAGTAGTGGTCGGAGTGGTGGCATTTGTATCTTTTGGAAAAACTCTCTTGATGTTGCAATAAAGAATTTTTCGGAGTATCATGTGGATGCCTGGGTTACTGTACCAGGTAGGGAGCAATGGAGGATGACGTGTTTTTATGGAGAAGCAACAAGAAGTTTGAGATATAAAACATGGAACACAATGACGAGACTCAGGGGGGAGAGTACCCTCCCATGGATGTGCATAGGTGATTTCAATGAGATTCTGAGAGTTGATGAACAACATGGCCCTAATGAACGTGACAGTGCCCAAATTGAAGCGTTCAGAGAAGCGGTAGATGTCTGTGGCCTTGCTGATCTTGGTTATCGTGGTCTAGACTGGACCTGGGAGAAAAAAGTGGCTGGAGGTCATTACTGCAGAGTCCGTCTTGATCGAGCTTTGGCAACAGCTTGTTGGTCGGGCTTATTTCCCTTCGCTACTGTTGAGCACCTCACGGCAGCCAAGTATGATCACTGCCCTATACTTTTGGAAACTGATCTAATAGAGTCAAGTGTTAGAGCGCGGCAAAACTGCTTTCGGTATGAATGCATGTGGGAACGGGATCAACGTTTTGGAGATGTGGTGACTGAAGATTGGAACGCCACTGCCCGAGCATCTACAGTGGCCGATCTGTCGCACAAATTGGCCTCAGTTGATGGGTCTTTGCAGCGCTGGGGCCGCACCACTTTTGGTGCTGTCCGGGCGGAGCTGCGGGCTCTCCGTGCGCAGCTGCAGGAGCTACGAGATGTGCCTGGCCGAATTGGCCTGTCAGATGCAGAAAAAAGGGTCGAATCTCGTATGACAGAGCTATGCTTGCGGGAGGAAATCATGTGGCGTCAACGAGCTCGTATTCAATGGCTAGCTGAAGGTGACAGTAATACCAAGTTTTTCCACCGTAAAGCAAGTGCAAGGAAAGTCTGAAACCGTATCACGGAACTTCAGAGGGCTGATGGTTCTGCATGCAATGATGAACAGGAGATGGCTAGTATGGACACGAGCTTCTATAGCAACTTGTATGCTTCCGAGGACACGGTGGGTATAGAGGAAGTTTTATCTCACATACCAAGGAAAGTTGATGATGCTATGAACAACATCCTGACAGCTCAATACACCAACGCCGAGGTCAAGGAGGCTCTCTGGACCTGACGGCTTCCCTGCACATTTTTTCCAAAGGCATTGGGACCTATGCGGTGAGGAGGTAACTGACATGGTGCTTCGTGTTCTTAGTGGAGAGGATTCCCCGGAGGAGATAAACAAAATGTTCATCGTCTTAATACCCAAGATTGCAAGTCCAAAAAATTTAGGACAGTTTCGACCGATCAGCCTTTGCAATGTGATCTTCAAGATTGCATCAAAGGTTCTGGCCAATCGGCTTAAACTTATTCTCCCCGATATCATCTCAGAAGAACAGTCGACATTTGTACCTGGTCGTCTAATCACCGACAACTTTATCTCAGCCTATGAGTGTTTACACTATATGAAAACGAGGAAGCTCAAACGAAATAGGTTCTGTGCTCTGAAACTCGACATGATGAAAGCATATGATCATTTGGAGTGGAATTATCTGGAGAAGGTTATGTTGAAAATGGGAATCAGCCCTAGGTTTACAGAGATTGTGATGTGGTGTGTTTCTTCAGTATCCTTCTCAGTTATCTTCAATGGAGGGAAACAGGAAGATTTTACGCCATCGCGGGGTTTGAGGCAGGGAGATCCCATATCTCCATACCTCTTCCTACTGGCGGCCGAGGGCCTTTCATGTTTATTGAAATCTATGCTTCCGATAGAAAGGATACATGGCATCACGGTGGCAGCAGGTGCGCCAGAGGTAAATCATCTTCTTTTTGCAGATGACAGCCTTCTATTCTTTAATGCAACACCGGAGATGGCACAGCGTGTTGATGATCTTCTGCAAAGGTATTGTTCTGCCTCGGGCCAACGTATAAACAAAGATAAATCCTCTGTTTTCTTTAGCAAGGGTTGTGCTGAATCTTTAAGACATGAAATAAAGCAAGTGTTGGATGTTCAGAATGAATAACTATCTGAAAAATATCTTGGCCTTCCTTCGGATGTGGGGCGGGCCAAAGAAGCCGCTTTCAAGTATTTGAAGGACAGAATCTGGAAACAGATTCAAGGTTGGATGGAGAAAACATTATCTGTTGGGGGCAAAGAGGTACTTATTAAATCAGTTGCTCAGGCTATCCCTACCTACTCCATGGCGTGCTTTAAACTGCCGCGAGGATTATGTCAACATATCAATGGTTTGTTACACAAGTTTTGGTGGGGCTCAAAAAAGGGAGAAAGAAAGACTGCCTGGGTCTCATGGGAAGTCATGTCACAGCCAAAGTTTATGGGAGGAATGGGTTTCCGTGATATCGAGCTCTTTAACCTGGCTTTACTGGCCAGGCAGGCCTGGCGCCTCCTGCAGGAACCCTCCTCTTTGAGTGCACGCATACTAAAGGCTATCTATTACCCTTCTACCACCATTCTTGATGTAGAAGTGGGCAAATACCCCTCGCAAGTTTGGCGCTCTATAATTGAAGGAAGGGATACACTCAAACTGGGGCTTGTGAAACGGATTGGTTCGGGAGAGGGCACAAATATCTGGAATGAAAATTGGATCCCACATGACTACAAGCTCCGGCCGGTTTGCCCCAAGTCTTCGGATCCCCCTCACAAGGTGGCGGACCTCATTGACCCAGTTACTTTGGCATGGGATCGTTCTGTTCTTGAGCAGCACCTATACCCCATGGATGTCGAAGCAATTCTTAACATCCCTTTAAGCTCAAGAGTCCGCGAGGATTTCTGGTCTTGGCATTATGAGAAGAGGGGTGTCTTTACAGTACGGTCTGCATACAGACTCTTGACTGCTACGAAACAATAACGGACGGACTGGCTAGAGCACAATGATGGTCACTCGCGATGTGATTCTGATAGCCGATCTTGGACAAAGTTGTGGGGAGCCTCGGTCCCGTCCAAAGTTCGAATCTTCGCATGGAGACTGGCAAAAACTTCCATCCCAACGGGAGAAGTCCGCAAGAATAGAAGCATGGCTGAAACATCTGAATGCACCTTGTGCAAGGTTGCAGTGGATACGTGGCGTCACTCGCTCTTTGATTGCAAGATGGCCAGGTGCGTTTGGGCACTAGCTGATGAGGATCTCACGGAAACCATTGTCTCGAACCGGACTGACGATGCAAAATTGTGGATGCTGTGGCTTGTTGACACCCTTCCCCGATGGAACTTGCGCGCGTTCTAGTCACAATGTGGGCCATTTGGTGGGCAAGACGCCGAGCAATCCATGATGATCAGTTCCAAAGTCCGCTAAGTACGCATTCCTTCATTGAGAAATTCCTGTCGGATCTGGAGATGATCCCCGACGTGCAGGAGTGGCCCAGGGACCGTCTTGCAAAACCAAGGGACCTGCATGTAAGGGTCGGGGACATGCATGTAAGGTACCGGGAAGAATTGATGCGAGACCAGGAAATACAGTCGGCCTGGCTTCCGCCACGGGAGCACGACGTCAAGATGAACGTTGATGGTGGCCTCTCCAAAATTGGAGATCGTGGCGCTTCGGCGGTGATATGCAGGGATAGGCAGGGCCTGTTCCTTGGTGCCTCCGCAGTTATCTTCGAAGGGTTGCTTGATCCAACTATACTAGAAGCCCAGGCGTGTAACGAAGCTCTTGCTCTTGCTGCGGATCTTCATGTTCACTCCGTGTGTGTTGCATCGGACTGCCTCGAGGTGATTTCAAATATCCATAATGGTGCCCCTTGCCGTTATTTCGCTCTCTTAGAGGAGATCAAGCATAGAAGACGCTCTATCCAAGACATTCAGTTTGTGCATGAGAATAGGAAACATAATGAGGAAGCCCATGCCTTAGCTAAGGCGGCTGCTTCTCTCCCACCCGGGCGCCACGTGTGGCTTACTGATTTGCCCGACATCATTTGTATCCCTATGTTTTTGAACGTTGAATAAAGGATACATTTTCTGCTCAAAAAAAAAACTTAATGCAAGAAATAGTAAGCGCGGCACTATAGGACTAAACTCCCATACGCCATTCCACCCTTTGTGTGGTGGCTCTTCTCCGCTGGATGGGTTGCCTGCTACTGACTAATTCGTGTTACTTTTGGCTCCTACGTGCTACATCATTTCTTCACCAATGACGGTACTTTTCTAGAACACATTCATGCATGTACACACTGCTGACACAACTTTTCTAGATACAAGTCCGCTACTGTACCTGATTGGCACGACTTTGTTAGAAATACACATCGACGCATATACGCCGAAAGGCTAGGGGCGGCATTTTGGTTTGGATCTATGCGTGCTTGCAGTGTGCATAATCACCATCTACATACAATTATTGTGCCTAGAAACATGGAGCAAACTGAGTTACCAACATGCAATATCCATGCTGATGAAAGGTTTGTATAGCACCCAACTAGATGTGATGATTGTTGCTATTTCTTTTGTATGTCAACATTCTCTTCTTTCGCAAATATTGATACTAACAAAAGGAGCTTGCAACCAATAAATTATACAAGGAGAATATACGCGTGAGTTCAACAACATGAATATACGCATGAGGTCAATCCAATCTATATCTCGAGGCAAACAGGAAAAATAATCGCTAAAGGTTTCATCGACAATAATTGCGACACTAGTTCAGGAGTTGAATAACACCAGCCAGCAGGCAGGCATCTCAACCACTCCATTTTATCTACACAACAATATCACCATGCATCTCAATTTCCATCCACTAAACACATCATTACAACAGATAAGTAAACCATGATTTCCCGCCCATGGTTGGTTGGCGACAACACATAAATAAACAAGGAGCAAATGACATCAATTTAAACACTAGCTCATCGACACCACCAGGAAACACCCAACAGAGAAACAAAGCACAATTTGAAACATTTGTAGTCTACATATCTCCCAGGCTGGCCTCCTTTTCTAAAAAAAAAAAATCTCCCAGGAAGCACTTTGAATTCTTTCACATATAATATGAGCCAAACTACATATCTAAATGAATGCTGCCATCAACAAGGCATCGGCGTGCAATGATGAAGGTCACATGCTAAACAGATGCAACATCCTAGGTATGGTATGCACTTCAGCTTGACAACCATCTCCTCGTTTGTGTCCCTTGGCATATCAAGATTGCTCGGCCTATAACAACCACAACTTCCAGGTTCCCCTTTTTTCTTTAACTATGATCTCCTGAAATATTCAAAGCAACCGAGTCAGATCTCTCCAATTGATCAAACTTATCCAAAATAAATTTCAGATGACTTACATATAGCTAGTCCCTAAATTTGTACTACCAAGTTATATAAGGACCAATGCAGTCCTTTGTTTAGGGATCAATGCAGTCTCGATGCTTGCAACTGTACGAATCGATTTTATAAACTAGATTGCGCCATTGGTGCTGGAATCGGTTGTAATGTGATTCACTAAGACGCAGCTATATAGCACATGAATATTTAGATTAACAATTGAATGAAGCTAAAAAATACATATGATTCATTATAGTTAATTATTAAATGGTTGTAAAATGTTTTTGAATTTTACCGTAATAGAATTCAAACCATCTTACTATGTATGGTGTATGTTGTGGTGGATAATTTTTGTGCATAGTTGTATGTTGAGGTAGCATGTTTGCACATTGATGTAGTCGAGTGTCTAAGGATGTAGAGGACCTGAATAGTTGTGTTAAATTTTTTAAATCTAAATTTATAAGTTGGCAACAACAAACTAGTTTGCACATGTTCCATCCAACCACCTTGACTGCAGCTTAAAAGAGAATGTGTCCCTTGCCCTTGATATATAAAAGCGTCGCATTGGTTATGTAGCTTTAAAAAATCTCAAAAATGTATGGGTGATAAATACAATCACCAACCACCTTATATGTCTTACAACTCATATACATGGATATATCATATATGTATACACAACCTAAGGGTGAGTGGTTCCCTTCATGTTTCCCGAGTCCTTAAGTTTCACCACATAACAAATTTTCTGTGACATCCTTCAATATATAGCAAAAATGCAAGAAAGATGAAACAGAAAAGGAAAGACAAGCTAAGCTTGAGAATAGGAGACACCAGGAATGAAACACTCCGGTTCAAACCAGAAGAACTTATACAGACGAGCGGTTCTTCGACGCCATGCCGTCCTCTGCTCTCCATCATGGAACATTACAGTTCCCAGATCATGAAGAAATGTAGCGATATAGGAAAAACACATGGAGCTACGTGCAATGTAGCTTCAATAACGAATGTGTAGTCCAAAAGAGACATCTTGCTTGATATGATCAAGCCTTGTTGCACTTCTCCGGGTGGTTACTTATTAAACGTGTGGAGTTGCATTTTGGGGTGTCTGGTCCAAGATTTGTGCAAAACATTTTTCTTTATCTATCAATGCATTAAAGCATCCAGCGCAAGTTTTAGTTTATCTGGAAAGAAAAGGTTGTGAAACGATAACGCGGTATAAAGGTAAAAGAAGAAGAAGTTGTGCTCGATCATGTTATCGTCTCCTCCCGGTGGCAGACAGGCCACCTCCAACCATCGCGCGCTCCTGAGGTCCAAGGTCGTGTGCTCCCCGCATTCACCGTCATGTCTTGCTCCACATCCATGCCCTTTGTACATTCACCTTGCTCCTCAAGCTCCACGCAGCACACGCGAAACTCGCCACGGGCCGTGTCGTCCATGCCCAGCTCATGGCGACAGCGTCGGCGGCTAGCCAATAGGTGCGCCAAGTGTCGTTGGGCTGGCAACACATGCAGGGTGTTCGACAATATGCATGTGTGAGATTGCATCAGCTAGAACGCACTCGTTCCTGGATACACGAGAAATGGCCTCGTTGGGGTTGCCATGGAGATAGTTGTTCGGATGCAGGATTAGGATGGGGTGCATCCTAACTCTGTCATGCTCGTGTCCGTGTTGCCCACCCACATTGATCCCAGACGCTTGAGACATGCCGCGAGATACACGCTTTTGCGGTCCGTGGTGGCTTTTGATGAGCTCGTAAATATCTTCGCGGACATCCATGATGTCTACTGCAAGTGCGGAGTGGTCAAGGCGACGAGGATGGTATTTGATTGAATGCTGGGGAAGAACGCTATGTCCTACAACACTGTTATCTGTGTGCTCCGACTTTTATACTTGAATAAGATTAAAGAAGATGTGCCTATCATGGATCCGGATCATCAAGGAAGACCACTAGCGATGCCCCCCCCCCCCCTATAGGCAAGGTATGGCAGTCGCCGTCATCACCATTCCCTCGTGGGAGCTCGAGAAAACTTGTTGTAGTAGGAAGTTGAAAAGTTGTCGTGCTAAGACCTCATAGGGATCAGCGCACCAGAACAAGAATCGTCGCCTATGAAGAGTAGCGCGGATCAGAAGGATCCAACCTAAAGTCACGTGAACGTAGATGAACGATGATATCTTTGTACCAATATAAAAAGACCCAAGGGACAGATCTAACAAATTTCAACCATCATACAATGTCAATCCAACGAACTATATTGCTTCAATGGTGAGGGCTCAATATGTTTAGCATGTAATTAATATCACATCAAATATCAATGTCTACATTATCACGTTCCTCTTGGACGGTGGTGAAAAAAGAAGCAAACAAAAGTTCACTCAAACAACAAAGGGCAGCAGGTTACGCCACGTGGGCACAAAACCCCCCGTTCCGACCTCATCCTGATATCCCCTCGCCACGAACCAACCATCCATCACAGGAGGTTCCGCTTCCTCGACAGAAACCAGGAAGCAGAGGAGCGGCTGAGGCGAGTCCTTCACCCCGATCCAGCCAAGATGGCATTCGCCGCCTCCACGGCCTGCTGCAAGCCGTCCGTGCTGCTGGCCCCTCGCGCCTCCTCCTTGTCGTCGTCCCAGGCGCGCCTCTGCAGGCCGTCCACCTCGGCCGCGTTCCACGGCCTCAGGGCGCCGGCGTCGGCATTCGCCCTCACGCCAGCGCCGCGCCGCCGCGCGGCCTCCACGGGCATCGTCTGCGGCAAGGTGCGTACGCATCCGGCATCCCGGCTAGCTATCTCGCGCGCTGGTGGCGAACTCGTGCGTGGGTGAACTGGTGACTGAAGTGGGTTGGGTTTTGGTGGTGCTTGGTTGGTTGGTTGCAGGTGAGCAAGGGCAGCGTGCCGCCCAACTTCACCCTCAAGGACCAGGACGGCAAGACGGTATCGCTCTCCAAGTTCAAGGGCAAGCCCGTCGTCCTCTACTTCTACCCCGCCGATGAGACGCCAGGCTGCACCAAACAGGTCAGTGCTTTTTTTTTTCTTTGGCAACAGTTTGTGCATCCATCAATTAATCAGTCCATCGACAAAGTAAGCAGTTTACAAAATGGGACTATTTACCACTTCATTCGTCGGCATGACTATGAATATTTAGAAGTCAAAATTTTACTTTAAAAAATAATAGTAATAGTACTCCCCCTCTCTACTACACTAGTATCAAAAATGTTCTTATATTATGGGACGGAAGGAATAATACTTTTGAACTTTATAATAGACCTTACAGAAAACAGAGTGTGTAAATCACACTATCAAGTTTAAAAGGGCGTGTCCAATAATTATTAGTGCTCAATACGGATTTGGGGCTCTAGTCCAGTTTAAATCACACTATCAAGTTGCAAGGGCGTGTTCCCGAAAAAAATAAGTATCAAGTAAGAAAATGCTGCCCAAAGACTTGGTTGATAGGCAGTTGTAGCTGACCTGGACTCTCCATTATTATTTTTAGGGCTATGGCTCAGTCGACTTAGAAATAGATATTTCTCAGTTGATACTGATTTCCGTCCAATTAAGAATTTATCATCCTCTTATACTTGCACAAATCTCAATGTTCTTGGCATGAACTTGGAAGTTGGAAATAGTCATTTCTCGCTCATTCAATAAATCACAAAAATCGTCTCCACATCATCGTCCACTAGGCAACAGACACATGCCACAAACTAAAACAAGAGGTGAGCTAGCAAACTGTCTTCCTCAAATTATCCACATCTCTCTACCTAACTATTGCCTCCTTCACCCTTCACATTGTCAATGCAACCTCCTTGGCAATTGCAGTTGCCTTCCTACTAGACATGGATGTTGCCACTTTGCATGGTTCCATCCTTTCTACGCTCTTCGGCTTCCTCCTTGCCCACTGCCATCCACCCTCCACCTCACGCCTCCCTCTCTTTCTCTCCTTTTCCACCGTCCTCATATAAGTCGCCGCTAGCTCTGTTCCTTTAGCGCATTAAGCGGCGTATGGCGCTGAAATGTCCCATTAGGCCATTTTCTAATCCTCGGGAGGAGTCAATATCGTCCATCCACCCTTCGTCACCATCTTAATTTTCTTTTCGAGCAACCGACAAGAACTCTACCTTTTCATTAAGAAGAACAAGAATGCATCGGATAATAAGGGAAATTAGCCAAAGTCGGTAATTATGCACACACCGAACCCAAGGTCACGCACGAGGCGAGCCGTCGGATGCGCCATCTGAGCAACTGAAACCGACACCCTACAACTAAATCCGACATCCACAACGGCCCCAAGACCGCGCACTAGACAGGTCGATGAATCAATCACCCAAGCAACAAGTAGAGGCGACACCCTACAACACCACGATGGTTTTTGTAGCCTTCGCTCTAACCTACAAACGAGAGCACAAACACACACCCCGACCCTGAGGCCACGCTCCAAACGAGCCACTGGCTCCATGCCCCGGGCCGGTCGGTCCCTCCTACTTCCTCACGTCCTTTACATTCCTCTTGCTCCTCCGGTTGGCTCCATCGTGCAATAATGATCTCCGCACAGATATTCACTCAGAAGATTATTCATTCTATTTTTTTTCCTTGTGCGGCAGATCATCATTTATATTTTCGATCGAGCCAGAGATTCTATTATGATTTAAATACAGTAATAGTTCTATTTTTTTGCACTTGTTAATATATCAAATTTCGTCCAAATCAGATCATTCGCCAGAAGACATTCAGTCCTCTTGGTTCTGCCGGAGCTAGCTCACCACTTGGATCTCGCATCCTTTCCAAACGCCATGGCTCCACCACCATCCAAGCTAGCCTCTCCTCCCCTAACCCCACTCCACGGCAACCAAAGCACCTTGCCATGACCATACCTTCCCAAGAAATCACCGAAGCAGCGACGCCGAGGAGGCAGCAGCCCATCGAAGAGGAGCTCGTCGGCAACGGAGGAGGGCGGACGTGCGAGCTGCCGACGTGGGCGCTGATCGGCGGCATCACGGTGGGCGTGGCGCTGGCGCTGGCGCTGTCGGTGGACGCTGGCCCGGCGATGGCGCTGGGGCCGGAGGGGCCGCTGCTGGAGGAGTTCTGGGACAACATGCGGCGGTACGGGCTGTACGCGCTGACGGTGAGCACGGGGTTCGCGTGGGCGCTGGTGCAGCCCATCTACGAGCTGCTGCGGAACCCCATCACCGCCGTGCTCATCATCGTGGTCATGGCCGGCGGCGCCGTGCTGACGGTGCAGGTCATCAACGCCATGGCCGGCAACTCCGACTTCGTCTACATGTACGAGCAGTAGCTATAGCTAGCTAGTTAGGGTATTTGTACGAAACATGCATGATTTTGAGAGTAATAAAGTGACACATATTAGATCAACACGTTGGGTCGATGAACTACGACATTGTTCTTTGGATGAACTGTGTATCTGCATGTGATAGTGATTGTTCTCAGTCCGTTGGATCCAATCTGAACGTGTAGGCGTGCGCGTTCCGGGACTCGTACGAGAAGTACAAGAAGGCGGGGGCGGAGGTGATCGGGATCAGCGGGGACGACGCGGCGTCGCACAAGGCGTTCGCCAAGAAGTACCGGCTGCCCTTCACGCTGCTGAGCGACGAGGGGAACAAGGTGCGCAAGGAGTGGGGGGTGCCGTCGGACCTCTTCGGGACGCTCCCCGGGAGGCAGACCTACGTGCTGGACAAGAAGGGCGTGGTGCAGTACATCTACAACAACCAGTTCCAGCCCGAGAAGCACATCGGCGAGACCCTCAAGATCATCCAGAACCTCTGAATCTGAACAACTTTTTCTCGAAGATTCTTTTCCCGTATATCGATCGATCGATCTCTGCCGCTGTAATCGTATGATATACTACTACTCGTGAACATGATCCCTGTGTAGAGCTGTTTTGATGTGTAATGCAATGTACTAGTGCGTACGTGTACCGCGTATGTTCAATCGTCTGGACAGTGCAGAAACGTAGCGGTGCCGTTGTCCAGTTCGCTGCCAGTGTCATGTGTCCAATTCTTCTTCAGGGACACCGTGTCCTTGGCTTATGCGTACCACGGGCGGCACCTGTAAAATTTACCACAGCTACCAGGTTATGCTGTACGACTCTTCTGGATAGGATATGCCCCGGTAAAAATGCAACGCTGGCGTCGCCAGCAGGAACGCAGCCGGTATCGTGCACGGCACGGGGATATTACGGCGCTACGCCTGCCACGAACTAACCTGAACCTTCGTGGATGATAAGATAATTTTTTTTTTGAGACACGGATGATAAGCTAATGACAGGCCCTCGTGGACCAGGTGGCCGGCCATGCGCTCGGCGCTCACTGGTCCAGTGGCTACTGGTCACCGGGCGGCAACCGGGGGTGTGCAACGGCTCATCCTATCACCAAGCCGAAAGCCCCACCACCGTCCCGACCGAACCGGCTCGCATGGGCGGCGATATCGCTAGGCGCACCACGGGCTCACCGCTCACGCACACGATTCGTTTTACTCTGCCTTCGAACTCTGGCTACAACTCGTCAGGCTCAGTTTTAGCGGTAACCCATAGCTGATCATGGACACAGATGCTTCGAATGAACAGCAACGTCAAAAAAAAAAACCCTGAGAATTTTGCACATTGAAGATGAACGAGTTTTCTAAAGGCGTGCAAAATTCCATGGCGATTCGAGATCGGAGGAGCTCAGGACAAGAAGAAGAAAATCGTTGCTCCAAAATAGAAATTGTCAACCTCTCTCAAAATGCCGATTTTCATTTTGACCAAAGATATTGTAAAAGAAAAACGGATTCAACAGTGAGTAGTGACATTGTTGTTCGGCAATATTCAATGTTGGTTTGTCTTTTTCATGCCTCACATCCCATGATGTGTTTGAGCTTGGAGTTTTGCATGGCAATAGAACATCGCCCTATTAATATCTCGTTTTTTAATTGAAGATGATGCATGATTATCTGGAATATGAATACATTGTGCTGCTTTAAATTTTCTATTTAGCTGATAAACACGAGCACGTGTGGATCATCAATAAAAAGAAATCATAACAGATAATTGTCCAACTCATTTGGGGAAACAAATTTGCACGCTCACGTATATGCATCTCCTCTCTTGCATAACAAAAAAAGTGTAGTTCTGATGTGGTTTTCAACCACTTTGTACTGGCAATATGGAAATGTTCGTCCCCCTCCCCCCCCCCCCTCTAACAACTAGTTTGCGGGCCCTTGGCCCCTCCGTCTGCCACTTTGGTGCGGGAGGGGAGGGGGTCTCAACAATTTTGCTCCGATGAGTAGATAGGATAGGCTTAGTCCCTAGAAGTGTTTCATCGACGGTGGGATTGGCACCGCGTCAAAATAAGATGGCTCTATTTCTCTCAAACCATGATGACACTTGAATCGGTGACGTCGAGAAGTGTCTCGTTGGGCTCTGTTCCAGTGATGTTAAGAAGTGGTGGCAGATGTTCGACATCCTCCTGGTCTCCTGGGCGACAGCATATCTTGTGCAGAGTGTGGGGTTGAGTTGGAGTGTGGGTGCAGATGGTGTCTTGCTGCAGTGATCATCTTTTCCAACCATGTTGAATGAAGATGGCGGCACCAGGATCTGGCGGACTTGGGGACGATCCCTAACTGACGTGCCACAAAGACTCGGCTATGTGGCATGCAACAAGCTTTTTAATCAGCTCAAATAGGCAGCATACCTTGCAACAGAGCTCTTTCCGTGTGGCGGCAGAGCTCAATGATGGGCGACTAGCAGGTTTGGGCATAGGAACCTTCGAGTTCTCTTGGAATGATCCCATGTACAGTATGTAATTTGTTTGTTTTATCACAGTACATACGCAGATGTTCATACATACAAATATACACTAACCATATAAACGCACACGCACACACACACACACACACACACACACACACACACACACACACACACACACACACTAACCCCATGAGCACCTGCGAGAGATAAAGCCGTCACATCATCTTGAGATTAATGAAGTCACCATAGGCGCCTTCGTGGCCGACCGAAACGTCTCCTCCCAGTGAACGAGCATCACCCGAAAACCTGAATTAAATCCAGAAAAATGCGAACAGTAATGTTAAGCCAAGGACCTAAACCTTTGGTGGTGTGCTAGTTTCGTCATAAAAAACCTAACCACCTGAGCTAGGCTCAGTTCGCACACTGTAATTTGTTTGTTAAACGAACATGAGCTAGTTCTTTAACAAAACAGAAAAAAAAACATGAAAAACATATGAATCAACGAGACCCTTGGTGCACGTAGCATATACCTCCACGAGACCTTCAAGGGAGGCCCACCCCCACCTTGCAACTGCAGTAGGAGGAGGAACAGTAATAACACCACCAAATTATTAAGAAGGAAAATAATATGGAAAATCCGGCATCCGGCGCGGCATCTCCCCTAATCCCTCCCCGCCGATCCCCAGCATCTTCCGCCGATCCGCACCTTGGCCTCACCATCCAGCGGCCCAGATTTAATCACCCACCCTCCGCCTCCCCAACCTCCATTAAATACCTCCCTCTGCTCTCCACCTTCCTGCCCACCCCGCTCAATCGCTCCTCCCCCAGACGCAAGCAGAGCTGACACGAAGTGAGGAAGCCAAGAAACGCCGGCGATCGATCAAGATGGACATCCTGGAGCAGCCCCTGGAGGCCGTCGCCTTCCGCATCCACTCCCTCCCCGAGGTGGCCGCGGCGGGCGCGGCGGCGTGGACCTGCCTCGCCGCCGTCCTCGCCGCGGCCGCCGCTGCCGGCGTCTGGCGCCTGCGCTCCTCCACGCCGTCGTCCACTGTTATCGCCGAAGGATCCTCGAAGCCTTTGGAGCTGGATACGTCCCCGTTGTTGGTACCAGCGGAGACGGAGAGATCGCTGGGGAGCTGGAGATCGTCTGAGCCGACGATGTCGTCGTCGCTGCCGGCGCTGTCGCCCAGGGAGAGGTACACGGCGTACTACCACGACAGCGGCTGCGTCGGATGCTGCGACGTGGAGAGCGACGAGGAGGAGGAGGATCGGGATCCCGAAGATGACTACGGCGTGTACGGGCCGGCGGAGACGGATCCTTCCGAATGGGAGGTGGTGAGGTCACTGCCTCTCGCGGCGACAACTGCTACGGGAACGTGGCGGTACAAGAGCCCGAGGGCGCTCAGCGGCAGCGTGGTGCGGCTGTGGGATGAAGGCGCCGACGGGAGCTTCATGGCCGCCGCGGCGAGCCGGAGACGGAGGGGCAGAGCCGGCGCCGTGTCGAGCTTCTGATCACTCAAAGCCACTGTAGCATTGTTTCTTTCTTTTATTCTGGAAGAATGAAATTGGCAATAAACTGTAATCTTAGGTGGAAGCAAAATGTTTCCGTAGGTGAATTAGATAGCCGATGTACCCTGCACATATAATGTTTTCATCCAGTCAGATCAGTTATTGCTTGCAACTCCAGTTCCTCTGCTGGTGCTGGATGCCCAACGACACGCCTTGCTATCTGTGACACCTGTTGATTTGCAAATGCTAGTTAGGCCATTGGCAGTAACAGAGATGGCTACCAGTGAAGCCAAAAGCTTATTTCCCCATCACTGCAGCTTATTACTTGTTGACAGAATGCTCAGCTTATTACCTGACGTTTCCTGCTAGCTAATCACACATTCACACTGGAACACAGGATCTCTGGCTCAGCTGGGCACGACACGCAAGTTTCCCCCCATCATGCGATGATGTGCCTCACCTACCTCTGCACCCTTCCAGAAGGAAGGCCGGCCCTTTCTTTCTTGGCACTCTCCACTAGCAAAGCAGCAGCAGCAGACAGAGTGATCAATCAAGCAACCAGCCAGAGCCAGTCACCAACAAATTCACCACACGACATCGTGCCAGGACAGGACACGACTCCGTGAACGAACGCCACATGTCTCGTTCTCCGATCCGGATGACCGGCGCACGGTGCACGTAACCGTACGTCAAGCTGAAGTTGAAGCTGATGATGGTAATGGCAGCAGTAGCTGAGCCGCCACCGGACATTCGGACATGCGGTCCGTATGTCCGTTGCACCTACCGCGGCGCCCTGCAGTTAACGTTGCCATGGTTGGTGCGGGGGGCATCCGGTTGGGTGCGACATTACTGCGTACTACGTACGTGTGCCTTTGCGGGCGCGCGCGGCTCGAGCTTGAAGTGAGGGTTCGGTCACGGGCCCGCTTGACACCGACGGTGCGGGGCGGCGGCGGCATTCGTTGGCTCGTTCGGGCGGCGGCTTGTCCTGGCTCGGCCACGGTCGGGCGCCTTTCCGCCAGTGGTGTTTTAAACCCTGCGTGAATGGCCCAGGACGGACGGACGGACGGACGGTTGGTGGTCGGATCTCGTCTCGCGGTGCAGACCGGGCTCGCAGATGCGGTCTTTGTGGCTCTGGTTGCAGTGCCACGGTGGTTGTACTGGCGCTTTTTTGAGTGCTGGGCAGCTTTAATTACCTCGTGCCAGCATCACGTGATGGTGGCTGTTTTTTTTTAGCTAAAACGGTCTTAGGACGTGCTGCCCCAGCCGTCACGTAGACTAATTATGGCTGAAATCACCGAATGAATTGATCAACGCAGGCTGTAGTAGTATTTTACCGAAGTGGGTCTTTACTCCTTTCCTCTCACTTTTTTGCTACTTTCCCACCGAAGCAACCGGCTCTTCTGCAGGAAGCACCTACCACCTGCAGGGCTGCATCTTTGCATCCATCTGGCATCCGAGCCTACATGGATAGGCGAGACACCGGTCCAAGTTGGAGCGATGGCCATGCCCTTAGGCGCTAGCCTGTCTGACCAGTCAGCCATCCAGGGATTATATCATACACAAGCATAGATATAAAAAGCCTTAAACCATGCCTAGCTACACGGTGAGCTGCCGAATTAGTCTGACGGCTAGCAAACTGTAGCTTGAATCCCTGGAAAAAAAAAGTACTCATCTCCTGCATTTCTCTGATAAGATGGAAACAACTCAACTTCTGTGGTATTTCCCAGAGGCTTTGAATCTGCTGACAGTCTGTCTCCACCTCAAGATACTGAAGCCCCATATTCTGCGCTATTACTAGCGCATCTCTGCATGCCAGTAGCTCGATCGTGAGGGCATCAGTAACGCCCTCGTATCATGAGCATCCAGCTCTCACGAAAGACCCATGGTGGTCACGGACGACGAAGCCCGCGCCTCCTTGGCCATGCTCTGAATCCGTAGCTCCATCTGTGTTGATTTTCACCCACCCTACATCACGTGGCTGCCCTCTTGGTTGGGTGATAGGCTGGGGTTTGACGTTTGCTGGAACTTCGAGAGCTCGGACAATCTCTTCAATGGTAATGATGGATTGCATGGGTTGATACTCCTGCTCTCCATGTGTATGGTTGTTTCTTGAATGCCACACCGCCCACATCAGTGTGACCATGATTGCCGCCGCATCCTTCTTGATCATATTATGGTCAAGTATATCGCAAGTCCATGTAAGTGGATTGAGCATCGGTGTATCTATAGCAAAATAACGCTCAGACGCCTCCCAGAAGCGTCGAGCATGGTCGCACTCCATCAATGAATGAAACAAAGTTCCATTTTCATGGCCGCATATTGGACAGTTCGGTAGCTGCTTGATGTGTCTACGCTGAAGTTCGCCGTAGCAAGATAGGGAACCCTTTAGCACCTGCCACCAGAGTAACCGAATCTTGGGAAGGACATTAAGCTTCCAAAGAGCTCGTCATGTTCCTTCCTTACCAACAGATGTACCCTCCGTCTCCATCAGCTGTAGTTTTGCTTCCATTGTATGCCTGTAAGCTGAACATACAGTAAACACGCCGGACTTCTCCCAAGCCCATGCCCAAATGTCTGGCCCCCCTGTCCGCGGTCTCGGCATGGACAAAATTGCATCTGCACCAGGGGGATAAAATACATACCTGATAATCTCCGTCTCCCATTGATTTGGCACTAGGTCAATTAAGCTGAGACTAGCTAAATTGAGTTCGGCTTAAGAGCTCCCATTGGTTTCATGGAAGTGGTTCCGTCTATCTAGTGATCATGCCAAACCTCGGCCACTGTCCCATCTCCCACTCGCCGAATGAGCCCCGTCTTGAGCATCTCCCTCCCTTTTATAGTAGCTTTCCAGGTTTTAGATGCACTTGCAAGGCACCCGACTGTAAGGAAATACTCATTTGAGAAATATCTACCCTTTAGCACATGAGCACACAAGCTGTTTGGATTCTCAAGTATTCTCCATGCTTGTTTGGCTAGCATCGCGTCATTGAAGGTCTCAAAGTGACGAAATCTGAGTCCTCCTTTCGACTTTGCAATTCACATTTTCTCCCAAGATTGCCAATGCATTCCCTTTTTATCTAGTGATCTAGCCCACCAATATTTTGACATATTCGTCGCTAGTTTCTTGCACAAGCCTTTTGCGAGTTTGAAACAACTCATAGAGAAGGCCAGTAGAGCTTGGATCACTAATTTCAAGAGAACTTCTTTTGCAGGACTTGACATCTTCGTCTCACACCACCCCTGCACCTTCGCCCGCGATCGCTCATTGATGTGTTCAAACTTATGCTCCGTGATTCTGCCAGTCGTCGTGGGGAGACCAAGGTATTTCTCCGACATAGCCTCATGATGTATCTAGAGAGCAGTTTTGACACCCCTCCTTACTGAAGCCCCACTGTTAGGGTTGAAAAATACATAACTCTTCATTTTATTGGCACTCTATTCGGAGCCCACACTATATTGTTCAAGTATCTCATTCAATCTAGTGTCACTTCTGCAATCAGCCTTCATGAAGATCAAACAATCATCCGCGAATAAAAGATGCAAGATCCATGGGGGCAGTATTACTGACTCTGATGCCCCTATCAATCCACGCTTCATCATAGTTTTGCAACATACAGGAGAGGCCCTCCCCACATAGGAGAAACAAGTAGGGCGATATGGGATCTCCCTGTCGGAATCCTCTTGAGGGCAAGAAAGCCGGCAACAACTCACCATTAACCTTCACTTGGAAACTTACGGTGGTCATAACAAGTGATATACAGTGTTCATGAAAGCCAAGTTGATGCACTATTCCTTGCAAGTATGCCCATACTACTCGGTCATACACCTTAATCATATCAATTTTAACTGCACACCATCCTTGTTTCCCCCTTTTCCTCCTCATGGAATGGATACACTCATAGGTAATCTTCCTAGGACGAAAGCACTCCGTTCCTCTGGAATTATCTCATCAAGGATCTCCCGGTTAGCTAGAACTTTGGAACATATTTTATAAAGAACATTGCCCAGAGAAAATGGCCTATATTCTGTGATATTCTGCAGGTTTCTCACCTCAGGTATAAGCACAATGACCGTATTGTTCACCTCATTAGGCATTTGTACTCCATTTAGAAAATTGAGGACATCCAAAGTAACATCTGGGACTATCAACTCCCAATGATTCGGATAGAAGCCAGCATGGAAGCCATCACATCCCGGTGCCTTCGTAGGCCACATAGCAAACAAAGCAGCCTTTACTTCCTCCTCTTTGAACGGCCTCACGAGTCGTTCATTCATAGCATCTGTAATTTTATGTGGCACATGATGAAGAACTGCGTCTACTTCTGTGTGTTCTTGCGCCGTGTACAAGCCAGTGTAAAACTGCTGCACCTCAATGTGTATCTCTTCCTTGGTCTCACATAGCGAACCATCTGCAGCTTGGAGACTACGTATACGGTTCCTACTCTTGCGGGCTGCCACACGTTCTTGGAAAAAACCAGTATTGCGGTCGCTTGCTTTTAGCCAGTCCGCCCTCGATCTCTGATGAGCCATGATTTCTTCTTTGTGCAGGAGATCAGAGAGTTTCCCGGCTAAGTCTTTCTCCTTCCCTGTTGGTCCCCTAAATAAGGAATGTGACCTTTCTTTCTCATATTCCTTTCGTATCTTCTTGATCTTTCTTTTCACGATGCCAAACTTCTTAATTTTCCAGTCCGTAAGGTGAACTTGCATTGGTGACAGGGCCTCTCCTACCCCTTGCAAGCCTTGTGACCCCGCACCCTGGCGCCAGCCTTGCAACAATGTATCATTATACGTTTCATCCGTTTGCCATGCTTCCTCGTATATGAACCTGCATCTCCTTTCATCTACCTCAGGTGGTAATCTCTACATCTTCAAGCAAGCATACAGTGGTCAGATTTCGGAGAGAGGACATGCTTCACGAATGATGCCGAATATAAACTCATCATTGTTGGGGAACGTGGTAATTTCGAAATTTTTCCTTCGGTCATGCAAGATCTATCACTAGGTGATGCATAGCAACGAGAGGGGAGAGTGTTGTCTACGTACCCTCGTAGACCGAAAGCGGAAGCGTTATGACAATGCGGTTGATGTAGTCGTACGTCTTCACGATCCGACCGATCCTAGCACTGAAGGTACGGCACCTCTGTGATCTGCACACGTTCATCTCGGTGACATCCCGCGAACTCTAGATCTAGCTGAGGTCGAGGGAGAGTTTCGTCAGCACGACGGTGTGGTGACGGTGATGATGAAGTTACCGGTGCACGGCTTTGCCTAAGCACTACGACGATATGACCGAGGTGTGTAACTGTGGAGGGGGGCACCGCACACGGCTAAAGCAATTGTCAACTTGTGTGTCTAAGAGGTGCCCCCTCCCCCGTATATAAAGGAGGAGTGGGGAGGCTGGTCGGCCCTCATAGGCGCGCCAAGGGGGGAGGAATCCTCCTCGTAGTAGGAGTAGGACTCCCCCTTTCCTAGTCCTACTAGGAAAAGAAATAAGGAGGGGGAAAGAGAAGGAAGGAGGGGGTGCCGCCCCTCCCCCTAGTCCAATTCGGACTAGGCCCATGGGGGGCCGGGCACGCGACCAACCCTTGGCAGTGAAGGAATATGCCCTAGAGGCAATAATAAAGTTATTATTTATTTCCTTATATCATGATAAATGTTTATTATTCATGCTAGAATTGTATTAACCGGAAACATAATACATGTGTGAATACATAGACAAACATAGTGTCACTAGTATGCCTCTACTTGACTAGCTCATTTATCAAAGATGGTTATGTTTCCTAGCCATGGACAAAAGAGTTGTCATTTGATTAACGGGATCACATCATTAGGAGAATGATGTGATTGACTTGACCCATTCTGTTAGCTTAGCACTTGATCGTTTGGTATGTTGCTATTGCTTTCTTCATGACTTATACATGTTCCTATGACTATGAGATTATGCAACTCCCGTTTACCGGAGGAACACTTTGTGTGCTACCAAACGTCACAACATAACTGGGTGATTATAAAGGTGCTCTACAGGTGTCTCCAAAGGTACTTGTTGGGTTGGCGTATTTCGAGATTAGGATTTGTCACTCCGATTGTCGGAGAGGTATCTCTGGGCCCTCTCGGTAATACACATCACTATAAGCCTTGCAAGCAATGTGACTAATGAGTTAGTTGCAAAATGATGTATTACATAACGAGTAAAGAGACTTGCCGGTAACGAGATTGAACTAGGTATTGAGATACCGACAATCGAATCTCGGGCAAGTAACATACCGATGACAAAGGGAACAATGTATGTTGTTATGCGGTTTGACCGATAAAGATCTTCGTAGAATATGTGGGAGTCAATATGAGCATCCAGGTTCCGCTATTGGTTATTGACCGGAAACGTGTTTCGGTCATGTCTACATTATTCTCGAACTCGTAGGGTCCGCACGCTTAAGGTTTCGATGACAGTTATATTATGAGTTTACGAGTTTTGATGTACCGAAGATTGTTCGGAGTCCCGGATGTGATCACAGACATGACGAGGAGTCTTGAAATGGTCGAGACATGAAGATTGATATATTGGACGACTATATCCGGACACCGGAATGGTTTCGGGGGTTATCGGATATATATACCGGAGTATCAGGGGGTTATCGGACCCCCCGGAGGTTAATGGGCCTCATGGGCCCAAGTGGAGGAAGAGGAGAGGCGGCCAAGGGGCAGCCGCGCGCCCCTCCCCCCAAAAGTCCGAATTAGACAAGGAGGGGGGCGGCGCCCCCCCTTTCCTTTCTCCCTCTCTTTCCTTCCCTCTCCTCTCCTACTCCAACAAGGAAGGGGGGGGGGAGTCCTACTCCCGGTGGGAGGAGGACTCCTCCTGGCGCGCCCATCCTGGCTGGCCGACCCCCTCCCCCTGGCTTCTTTATATACGGGGGCAGGGGGGCACCTCTAGAGACAACAATTGATCTCTTGATCTCTTAGCCGTGTGCGGTGCCCCCCTCCACCATAGTCCTCCTTGATAATATTGTAGCGGTGCTTAGGCGAAGCCCTGTGATGGTAGAACATCAAGATCGTCATCATGCCGTCGTGCTGACGGAACTCTCCCTCGACACCCGGCTGGATCGAAGTTCGAGGGACTTCATCGAGCTGAACGTGTGCAAGAACTCGGAGGTGCCGTAGTTTCGGTGCTTGATCGGTCGGGCCGTGAAGATGTATGACTACATCAACCGCGTTGTTCTAACGCTTCTGCTTTCGGTCTACGAGGGTACGTGGACACACTCTCCCCTCTCGTTGCTATGCATCACCATGATCTTGTGTGTGCGCAGGAATTTTTTGAAATTACCACGTTCCCCAATAGTGGCATCCGAGCCTAGGTTTTATGCGTTGATGTTATATGCACGAGTAGAGCACAAGTGAGTTGTGGGCGATACAAGTCATACTGCTTACTAGCATGTCATACTTTGGTTCGGCGGTATTGTTGGATGAAGTGGCCTGGACAGACATTACGCGTACGCTTACGCGAGACTGGTTTTACCGCCATGCTTTGCACACAGGTGACTAGTGGGTGTCAGTTTCTCCAACTTTAGTTGAACCGAGTGTGGCTACGCCCTGTCCTTGAGAAGGTTAAAACAGCACTAACTTGACGAACTATCGTTGTGGTTTTGATGTGTAGGTAAGAACGATTCTTGCTCAGCCCGTAGCAGCCACGTAAAACTTGCAACAACAAAGTAGAGGACGTCTAACTTGTTTTTGTAGGGCATGTTGTGATGTGATATGGTCAAGACATGATGCTATATTTCATTGTATGAGATGATCATGTTTTGTAACCGAGTTATTGGCAACTGGCAGGAGCCATATGGTTGTCGCTTTATTGTATGCAATGCAATCGCCCTGTAATTGCTTTACTTTGTCACTAAGCGGCAGCGATAGTCGTAGAAGCAACAGATGGTGAAACGACAACGATGCTACGATGGAGATCAAGGTGTCTCGCCGGTGACGATGGTGATCATGACGGTGCTTCGAAGATGGAGATCACAAGCACAAGATGATGATGGCCATATCATATCACTTATATTGATTGCATGTGATGTTTATCCTTTATGCATCTTATCTTGCTTTGATTGACGATAGCATTATAAGATGATCTCTCACTAAATTTCAAGATAAAAGTGTTCTCCTTGAGTATGCACCGTTGCCAAAGTTCATCATGCCCAGACACCACGTGATGATCGGGTGTGATGAGCTCTAGGTCCATCTACAACGGGTGCAAGCCAGTTTTGCACATGCAGAATACTCAGGTTAAACTTGACGAGCCTAGCATATGCAGATATGGCCTCGGAACACTGAGACCGAAAGGTCGAGCGTGAATCATATAGTAGATATGATCAACATAATGATGTTCACCATTGGAAACTACTCCATTTCACGTGATGATCGGTTATGGTTTAGTTGATTTGGATCACATGATCACTTAGATGATTAGAGGGATATCTATCTAAGTGGGAGTTCTTAAGTAATATGATTAATTGAACTTTAATTTATCATGAACTTAGTCCTGGTAGTATTTTGCAAATTATGTTGCAGATCAATAGCTCGCGTTGTTGCTTCCCTATGTTTTTGCTTCCCTATGTTTTTATATGTGTTCCTAGAGAAAACTAAGTTGAAAAATGTTAGTAGCAATGATGCGGACTTGGTCCGTGATCTGAGGTTTATCCTCATTGCCGCACAGAAGAATTATGTCCTTGATGCACTGCTAGGTGACAGACCTATTGCAGGAGCAGATGCAGACATTATGAACGTTTGGCTAGCTCAATATGATGACTACTTGATAGTTTTGTGCACCATGCTTTATGGCTTAGAACCGGGACTACAATAACGTTTTTGAAACATCGTGGAACATATAAGATGTTTCAAGAGATGAAATTGGTATTTCAGACTCATGCCCGTGTCAAGAGGTATGAGACCTCTGATAAATACTTCGCCTAAAAGATGGAGGAGAATTGCTCAACTAGTGAGCAAGTACTTAGATTGTCTGAGTACTACAATCGCCTGAATCAAGTGGGAGTTAATCTTCCAGATAAGATAGTGATTGGCAGTGTTCTCTAGTCACCATCACCAAGTTACTGGAACTTCGTGATGAACTATAATGCAAGGGATGATGAAAACGATTCCCGAGCTCTCCGTGATGCTGAAATCGACGAAGGTAGAAATCAAGAAAAGAGCATCAAGTGTTGATGATTGACAAGACCACTAGTTTCACGAAAAGGGCAAAGGAAAAGAAAGGGAACTTCAAGTAGAATGGCAAGCAAGTTGTCACTCCCGCGAAGAAGCCCAAAGCTGGACGAAAGCCTGAAACTGAGTGATTATAATGCAAAGGAAATGGTCACTAGAAGCGGAAATGCCCTGAATATTTGGTGGATAAGAAGGATGGCAAAGTGAACAAGGGTATATTTGATATACATGTTATTGATGTGTACTTTACTAGTGTTTATAGTAGCCCCTGAGTATTTGATACTTGTTCGGTTGCTAAATATTAGTAACTCAAAACATGAGTTACAGAATAAACAGAGACTAGTTGAGGGTGAAGTGACGATGTGTGTTGGAAGTAGTTCCAAGATTGATATGATCATCATCACACTCTCCCTACACTTTCGAGATTAGTGTAGAACCTAAATAAATGTTATTTGGCGTTTGCGTTGAGCATAAATATGATTTGATCATGTTTATTGCAATACGGTTATTCATTTAAAGCCAGAGAATAATTGTTGTTCTGTTTACATGAATAAAGCCTTCAATGGTCATACACCCAATGAAAATAGTTTGTTGGATCTCGATCATAGTGATACACATATTCATAATATTGATGCCAAAAGATGTAAAGTTGATAATGATAGTGCAACTTATTTGTGGCACTGCCGTTTGGGTCATATTGGTGTAAAGCGCATGAAGAAACTCCATACTGATGGACTTCTGGAATCACTTGATTATGAATCATTTGGTACTTGCGAACCGTGCCTTTTGGGCAAGATGACTAAAACTCCGTTCTTCAGAACAATGGAACGAGCTACTGATTTATTGGAAATAATACATACCAATGTATGCGATCCAATGAGTGTTGATGCTCGTGGCGAGTATCATTATTTTCTGACCTTCACAGATGATTTGAGCAGATATGGGTATATCTACTTAATAAAACACAAGTCTGAAACATTTGAAATGTTCAAAGAAATTCAGAGTGAAGTGAAGAATCATCGTAACAAGAAAATAAAGTTTCTATGATCTGATCATGGAGAAGAATATTTGTGTTACGAGTTTGGCCTTCATATAAAACAATGTGGAATAGTTTCACAGCTCACGCCACATGAACACCACAGCATTATGGTGTGTTCGAACGTCGTAACTGCACTTTATTGGATATGGTGCGATCTATGATGTCTCTTATCGATTTACCACTATCATTATGGGGTTATGCATTAGAGACAACTGCATTCACTTTAAATAGGGCACCATCAAAAATCCGTTGAGACGACGCCTTATTAACTGTGGTTTGGCAAGAAACCAAAGTTGTCGTTTCTTAAATTTTGGGGCTGCGATGCTTATGTGAAAAGTTTCAACCTGATAAGCTCGAACCCAAATCGGAGAAGTGCGTCTTCATAGAATACCCAAAGGTAACTATTGGGTACACCTTCTATCACAGATCCGAAGGCAAGTTATTCGTTGCTAAGATGGATCCTTTCTAGAGAAGAAGTTTCTCTTGGAAGAAGTGAGTGGGAGGAAAATAGAACTTGATGAGGTAATTGTACCTTCTCCCTTATTGGAAAGTAGTTCATCACAGAAATCAGTTCCAGTGATTCCTACACCAATTAGTGAGGAAGTTAATGATGATGATCATGAAACTTCAGATCAAGTTGCTACCAAACCTCGTAGGTCTTCCAGAGTAAGATCCGCACCAGAGTGGTACGGCAATCATGTTCTAGAAGTCATGTTACTAGACCATGATGAACCTACGAACTATGAGGAAGCGATGATGAACCCAGATTCCGTGAAATGGCTTGAGGCCATAAAATATGAGATATGATTTGTCGGTGTCAAAACCGGCGGATCTCGGGTAGGGGGTCCCAAGCAGTGTGTCTTAGGATCAATGGTAACAGGAGACAAGGGACACGATGTTTTACCCAGGTTCGAGCCCTCTTGATGGAGGTAAAATCCTATGTCCTGCTTGATTGATATTGATAATGTGGGTATTACAAGAGTAGATCTACCACGAGATCAAGGAGGCTAAACCCTAGAAGCTAGCCTATGGTATGATTGTTGTATATCTATCGACTAGCCTGGCCTCGGTTTATATAATGCACCAGAGGCCTAGGATAACAAGAGTCCTAGCCGAATATGCCGGTGGGGGAGGAGTCCTTGTCTTGATCGCCAAGTCTTGTGGAATCTTCCTTGTATGCGGCAACTGCCCGGACTGGCCCATGAGTATACGGCCATGGGGATCCTCGGCCCAATCCAACTGATCGGGAGACAACGTGGTGAGTACCCCCTAGTCCAGGACACCGTCAGTAGCCCCCTGAACCGGTCTTCAAGTTGGGGACGCTCCTCGATTCTTCCAAACTGTTCTTCATCTTCGGTTGCCGATCTTGAAAACTGGTTCAACAAATCTTCTCATCTTCTCTCTTGAGGATCGCCGAAATGCATTCGACGAGTTTACACGTTGGGTATCCGAGGAGCCCCTTTAAGTTTACGGCCTTTATCAATGCCTTGTTACTTTTATGCCATGCCTCGGGTTTGAGGTTGTTCCTGGGCGGCAACGTCCTCTTGCGTCCGAGCTCCAACGCCGGACTGCATTCGAGGTATCTTTTGCAGCCGAGCACCAATGCCGGACTGGTTCCTAGCTCTAACGCTGGACTATGTATCCGAGCTCCAACGCCGGACGGTATCCGAGCTCCAACGCCGGACTATGTATCCAAGCTCCAACGCCGGACTGTATCCGAGCTCCAACGCCGGACTGTATTCAAGGTGTCGTAAATCACCTTGGTTCAAAGAAGTTTGAAGGAGTTTAGCCGAGCTTAATGCCGGAAGTGCCCTCTATGGAGCCAGCCACTAGCGCCCGAGCTTTACGCCGGACTGCTTCTGAGGTGGTGCACCACCCCGAATGTGGACCGATTTTTGTCAATATTTTTGATTGGTGCCAGTAGCCCTCAAGGTGGGTATCGGTCTAAAACCCGAGATGCACATGAAGGATGACATAAGACCGCTGATCCCCGTAGCCGCTGAGACTCAGGTTGATTTGCAAAATCGGTCTGAGGATCAAGTCGTAGCTCGGCAGAATACTTCGGGACGCAAAAAGCGGCGTGCTCAGTCCTCGAGACTCGGGTTGGGTGCGGCCGACCAACCTGAGGATCAAAATCTCCTCGGAAACTGTATTGCACTTAAAATTTTCTGCATAGAACAGGCAATGCAGTAGCCCCCGAGACACTGGTCGGGTGGCCACACCAGATCAGGGGATTGATGTGCCCCTTTAATATTTGTAAATAATAAGCCCGAAGCCCAGTAGCCCCCGAGCCTTAATGCGGGCACGGGAGGCCGAATTAAGGATCGATATCCATAGTAAAATCACAAATTATGTGTAATGACTCTATGTATCCAAGTACTTTACGTCATTAATGCTCGGATCCGCATTGTACAAAACTTTATTGACCGACCATTGGCTTCCACCTCCTCGGCCAATAGCCGAGGAGTGTTTGTCTTACTTTATAAAGCCTTTATGAGGGCAAAGATTTACAACAAACAAGGCAATCTGGCCATACGGTTTTATAAACAAAGGTACGCAGAGAGACATGTTATATTACTGTTTAACAGAAGAAATGTCTTCCAAAGAAAATAATCCCGCTATCGGTTCCTTTCTTTGGGTTGTCATGCTAAGCATGATCATGAAACCTCAGCTCCAATGTAAGAGCAAAATATCGAGGATTTAGTTTGGGAGGCCAGTTAATAGCCCCCGGTAGTGTTCGGCGACAGTCGAGGTCAAGACGTAAACACTTCGGCCATTGTTATGAATGGCCCGTTGTTTAATATAGTCATCGGATCGCTGACCAGTTTACACCTATTGTGACAGTCAGTTTTCGGCTTTCTCCACTGAGGTGCTTGACCATGCGAGCTGGAAGCACAATCGCAGTGGTTCTCCCTTTGCACACCTAGCCGAACAAAGCGAAACGTAGGAGGCAAGCGCGGGAGCCGGGCAACCCAACTATTGACCGAAGACACAATTCGAAACTGATGCATATATAGCAATATCCGAGAATGTTTTTGCCGAATCTCAAAAGGTGTCCGGCGTTGCACTGCGAGACTTGTGCTGAAAACACACAGATAGTTTAAAAGTGCCATGGGCTCGAAAAGCCAAAAAACTTATTCAAAAGATTAATGTACGAACTAGATCAAGTGTTCGGTGCCAATCCGAAAATTAGACTTTAGAAAAAGGTGCTTCTGCCGTGCTTTAACATGACACATCTTATCTCAAAACTTCAAGCGGGTCAGCCTACGGCTTCTTTGAGAGAGAAATTAGGCTCCCCGGCTAGTGACCGCACACTTGTGTCGAAGGAGTGATAAATAATGATAAAAACTTTGCAACGACTAAGAAGAAAAACACTTATCATAAAACGGCTCATATAAATTTAAGAGCCCCCAATTGACTTGGGTAAAAGTTGATAATGTAAGGTGACATGTAGAATGCCTTCTAGCCGGATTGTAGATCGTTTGTCGTAGCGGACCTTTTCGCTTCAACCTCTGGACCCAATAGTCCGGAGTGTGTCCGAATACCCTCGCGGTTATAAAAACCGGGGCATGCGTGGAGACCAGGCGTAGGGGTCATTAGTGCTTTATCAGACAAATGCCCAACTAGTTATGTTATATTACATGGTTAGTAAGAAGCATCTTCCAGGGAGAATAGTTCCGTTAGGGGTTCCTTTCCCTGGGAGGCATGCCCTAAAGTGCATGTTCGGACTGCGAAAAGAGCAGAAAAACATCTGGGGCAGGTAAATAAATAGGTAAGAAATCATCTTTTAGTTCACCGACCGAGTATTCCCTTAAGAACGCTAGCTTTCGGCTTCACCCAGTCTGAGGTACACATCCGGCTGACCCGGCAGTAACAATCGCAGAGGTGCTCCCTTTACCACCTAGCCGAACAATCGGGAACGTAGGGGTAAGCACAGGAGCCAGGCAACCCAGCTTGGCCAAAACTTAAGTCATATCGATGCATATAATGGTGAATAAAAGGTACATGCGAAAGTGTGACACATGTGTTGGGCATAAAGCCCGAATTAATAAGCTTCTGTTAAAGAAGCCCCCAGGTATAATGAGCGCGGGTAGCGCGTCAAGTGTGTGCGAACAAAGTTTCGACAAGGAAGATAAGCAGCTTTTTCCCGAGAAAGTATAATGCTTGGTCGAACCGAACACAAGTTAGAAATTTTAAAACTTTGAGCATGAAGGCAACTTAGCTGGTTAATGTGTTCGGTATTGACGATGCGGTCCGAGCTTGATGCGGGACAAGGTTCCATCCCCCAAGCCGGTCCCGAGGTGGCGGAGCAAAGAGCTCGGCACTGTGAAGTGGTGACATAGCATGGTCAATGCAGGACGGCAGAGTGATGCCGAAGTCCCTGGCATGGGGTAATGAAGTGTTGACGAAGCCCCCCGTCCAGCCGAGGTGACGTCAAAGGATATAGTCCGGCTGGATCATTTTCCTGTGCACAAAAAATAGTGCAAACCAGAGATAATAGTAAAAAAAAATCGTTGCATAATAAATAATTTATGCAAAGTGAGTAATAAAAGAAATATGGCCTGCCGCCGAAGTCGATGTCGATGCAGGTCGTCGGCGTAATGCAATAAAGGCGTGGCAAAGCCTGGATTCACAGGTCGGTCCGAGTTCCGGATGCGGCGTTCGCCGGACTATGTACGGAAACTGACCGAACTATCATGCGACCGTCGATAATGCGGCCAGTATTTGATAGACCTGTGTACATATGATGGACTAACCAGAGTAATAATTCCTTGGGAAAAATTAACCCAAACAAGCAAAAAGAAATACTAGGATTAATAGCACCTGGTTTATTTGTTGTAGCAATCCGAAGGAAGGTGACTCCCAAAATTGGGACTCGATCCGTGCACCCATTGCCTAGTCGGCTAGTGACGCCGAAGTGTCCGGAGTAGGTTGATGAAGAGATGAAGAAGCCCCCGGTCCAGCCGAGATGTCGAAGTAGGTCGGCGTGATGGACACCAGCTTGAAGAAGCAATAGCGCGGCCCTGTCGATGCAGGTCATGACGTGGTCGATGCCGGCTTGATGAAGCGACCGTGCGGCGATGCCGGTATGCCTGCTCCGTGTAATCCGTGGGGTGGCGATGTTGGTGATGATTTATCCTTCGCGATGCCGGACTCTCGTTCGGCTTGCCGAGATGATGATCCGAAGAAATTGAGCTCGGCTCAACAAAGCGACGACGTGTCTAACGCAGGTCGGCCGCCGTGGAGTGATGTTGTCGGGCTGGTTTGACACCGGCGCGACGATGAAGTTTGTATTGCAAGAATACTTTTAATACTATTGGGATGTGTTTGAGAATAAAAAACAACACCCCATACGAAAACTTCCTTCAAAAAGGATGTCCGAGATCCCGTTCATAAAGAAGATGAATTCGGGTCGGATTCGTTCTCGCGCAGAAAGTAGATCCAAAAAGTGACGCACTAGTCGGAAGTTTCCCGGAGTTTGGACGGTCGGATCGAGCTGAATTTTTGGCAGGTGGTAGATATGGTAATTCCGCAGCAAATCAACGGTTGGATCTTCCAAAGGACATCCGAGCTAGATGCCGGACACCACGCTCTAAACTCGTCCGGATTCTCGTCCAGATTCAACAGGGCTCCAGTATATCGGAGATTGCCGGAGATTCCTCCATCGGAACTCGACGAAATTTTTGCAGGGTTGTTGTAGACTTAATTCCGCATAATTCCACCGAAGTAATCGTTTAAGCGACACTCGAAGAGGCGGTGGCAGCAGATACAAGTTTGCTGTCCAGAAAAACAGCACGGTCGCCTGAGGGCAATGTTGACGTTGAGCCCCCGAGCTCCATTGATGACTCCTCCATGATCTTGATAGAGATTGGAGTTGGTGTTGATGAAGGCCTTCATCCGAACATGACGATCGGAGGTAGGCCGCAGTCCTCGGTCAAGCCAAGGTGACCAGTCGAGCTGGTGACGAAGAAGCCGACGTCGCAGTTGACCTGTAGTCGAGCCATTGATCCTTTCGTCGATCACACAGCGGAACTCTCAATGAAAGCACCAATGTCGGTGTCAAAACCGGCGGATCTCGGTTAGGGGGTCCCAAGCAGTGCGTCTTAGGATCAATGGTAACAGGAGACAAGGGACACGATGTTTTACCCAGGTTCGGGCCCTCTTGATGGAGGTAAAACCCTACGTCCTGCTTGATTGATATTGATAATGTGGGTATTACAAGAGTAGATCTACCACGAGATCAAGGAGGCTAAAACCCTAGAAGCTAGCCTATGGTATGATTATTGTATATCTATCGACTAGCATGGCCTCGGTTTATATAATGCACCAGAGGCCTAGGATAACAAGAGTCCTAGCCGAATACGCCGGTGGGGGAGGAGTCCTTGTCTTGATCGCCAAGTCTTGTGGAATCTTCCTTGTATGCGGCAACTGTCCGGACTGGCCCATGAGTATACGGCCATGGGGATCCTCGGCCCAATTCAACTGATCGGGAGACGACGTGGTGAGTACCCCCTAGTCCAGAACACCGTCATGATCCATGTATGAGAACAAAGTATGGACTTTGATTGACTTACTCGATGATCAACAAGCCATGTTAAATAAATGGATCTTCAAGAGGAAGACGGACACTGATAGTAGTGGTACTATCTACTAAGCTCGACTTGTTGCAAAAGGTTTTCGACAAGTTCAAGGTGTTGAATACGATGAGATTTTCTCACTCGTATCGATGCTTAAGTCTGTCCGAATCATGTTAGCAATTGCCACATTTTATGAAATCTGGCAAATGGATGTCAAAACTGCATTCCTTAATGGATTTTTTTTAAAGAAGAGTTGTATATGATGCAACCAGAAGGTTTTGTTAATCCTAAAGGTGCTAACAAAATGTGCAAGCTCCAGCGATCCATCAATGGACTGGTGCAAGCATCTCGGAGTTGGAATATACGCTTTGATGAGTTGATCAAAGCATATGGTTTTATACAGACTTTTGGAAAGGCCTGTATTTACAAGAAAGTGAGCGGGAGCACTACAGCCTTTCTGATAAGTATATGTGAATGACATACTATTAATTGGAAATGATGTAGAATTTTCTGGAAAGCATAAAGGAGTGTTTGAAAGGAGTTTTTCAAAGAAAGACCTCGGTGAAGCTGCTTACACATTGAGCATCAAGATCTATATAGATAGATCAAGATGCTTGATAAGTTTTTTTAATGAGTACATACCTTGATAAGATTTTGAAGTAGTTCAAAATGGAACAGTCAAATAAGGAGTTCTTGCCTGTGTTGCAAGGTGTGAAATTGAGTAAGACTCAAATCCTGACCACGGCAGAAAATAGAAAGAGAATGGAAAGTCATTCCCTATGCCTCAGTCATAGGTTCTATAAAGTATGCTATGTTGTGTACCAGACCTATTGTATACCTTGCTCTGAGTTTGGCAAAGGAATACAATTTTGATCTAATAGTAGATTATTGGACAGCGGTCAAGAATATCCTTAGTGAGGACTAAGGAGATGTTTCTCGATCATGGAGGTGATAAAAGAGTTCGTCGTAAAAGTTACATCGGTGCAAACTTTTACACTGATCCAGATGACTCTAAGTCTCAATCTGGATACATATTGAAAGTGGGAGCAATGAGCTAGAGTAGCTCCGTACAGAGCATTGTAGACATAGAATATTTGCAAAATACATACGGCTCTGAATGTGACAGACCCGTTGACTAAACTTCTCTCACGAGCAAAACATGATCATACCTTAGTACTATTTTGGGTGTTAATCACATAGCAATGTGAACTAGATTATTGACTCTAGTAAACCCTTTGGGTGTTGATCACATGACGATGTGAACTATGGGTATTAATCACATACAGATGTGAATATTGGTGTTGAATCACATGCTGATGTGAACTAGATTATTGACTCTAGTACAAATGGGAGACTGAAGGAAATATGCCCTAGAGGCAATAATAAAGTTATTATTTATTTCTTTATATCATGATAAATGTTTATTATTCATGCTAGAATTGTATTAACCGGAAACATAAAACATGTGTGAATACATAGACAAACATAGTGTCACTAGTATGCCTCTACTTGACTAGCTCGTTTATCAAAGATGGTTATGTTTCCTAGCCATGAACAAAAGAGTTGTCATTTGATTAACGGGATCACATCGTTAGGAGAATGATGTGATTGACTTGACCCATCTGTTAGCTTAGTACTTAATCGTTTAGTATGTTGCTATTGCTTTCTTCATGACTTATACATGTTCCTATGACTATGAGATTATGCTACTCCCGTTTACCGGAGGAACACTTTGTGTGCTACCAAACGTCACAACGTAAATGGGTGATTATAAAGGTGCTCTACAGGTGTCTCCAAAGGTACTTGTTGGGTTGGCGTATTTCGAGATTAGGATTTGTCACTCCGATTGTCGGAGAGGTATCTTTGGGCCCCCTCGGTAATACACATCACTATAAGCCTTGCAAGCAATGTGACTAATGAGTTAGTTGCGAGATGATGTATTACATAACGAGTAAAGAGACTTGCCGGTAACAAGATTGAGTTAGGTATTGAGATACCGACGATCGAATCTCGGGCAAGTAACATACCGATGACAAAGGGAACAACGTATGTTGTTATGTGGTTTGACCGATAAAGATCTTCATAGAATATGTGGGAGCCAATATGAGCATCCAGGTTCCACTATTGGTTATTGACCGGAAACGTGTTTCGGTCATGTCTACATTGTTCTCGAACCCGTAGGGTCCGCATGCTTAAGGTTTCGATGACAGTTATATTATGAGTTTATGAGTTTTGATGTACCGAAGATTGTTCGGAGTCCCGGATGTGATCACAGACATGACGAGGAGTCTCGAAATGGTCGAGACATGAAGATTGATATATTGGACGACTATATTCAGACACCGGAATGGTTTCGGGGGTTATCGGATATATACCGGAGTACCGGGGGGTTATCGGAACCCCCCCGGAGGTTAATGGGCCTCATGGGCCCAAGTGGAGGAAGAGGAGAGGCGGCCAAGGGGCAGCCGCGCGCCCCTCCCCCCACAAGTCCGAATTGGACAAGGAGGGGGGCGGTGCCCCCCCCTTTCCTTTCCCCCTCTCTCTCCTTCCCTCTCCTCTCCTACTCCAACAAGGAAGGGGGGGAGTCCTACTCCCGGTGGGAGGAGGACTCCTCTTGGCGCGCCCATCCTGGCCGGCCGACCCCCTCCCCCTGGCTCCTTTATATACGGGGGCAGGGGGGCACCTCTACAGACAACAATTGATCTCTTGATCTCTTAGCCGTGTGCGGTGCCCCCCTCCACCATAGTCCTCCTCGATAATATTGTAGCGGTGCCTAGGCGAAGCCCTACGATGGTAGAACATCAAGATCGTCACCACATCGTCGTGCTGACGGAACTCTCCCTCGACACTCGGCTGGATCGAAGTTCTCGAGGGACATCATCGAGCTGAAAATGTGCAAGAACTAGGAGGTGTCGTAGTTTCAGTGCTTGATCGGTCGGGCCGTGAAGACGTACGACTACATCAACCGCGTTGTTCTAACGCTTCCGCTTTCGGTCTACGAGGGTACGTGGACACACTCTCCCCTCTCGTTGCTATGCATCACCATGATCTTGTGTGTGTGCAGGAAATTTTTGAAATTACCACGTTCCCCAACAGGCAGCCCCTCTCTCTCTCCCCTAGGCTTAGTAAGGCCCATTACTTCTCCGGTGGTTCTGATAACCCTTCCGGCACTCCGGTTTTATCTAAAACTTCTCCGAAACACTTCCGGTGTCCGAATTTAGTCGTCCAATATATCAATCTTTATATCTCGACCATTTCGAGACTCCTCGTCATGTCCGTGATCACATCAGGGCTCCGAACAATCTTTGGTACGTCATATCACATAAACTCATAATACCAATCGGCCTCGAACGTTAAGCGTGTGGACCCTACGGGTTCGAGAACTATGTAGACATGACCGAGACACATCTCGGGTCAATAAACAATAGTGGAACCTGGATGCTCATATTGGTTCCTACATATTCTACGAAGATCTTTATCGGTCAAACCGCATAACAACATACGTTGTTCCCTTTGTCATCTTTATGTTACTTGCTCGAGATTCGATCCCCGTTATCTCAATACCTAGTTCAATCTCGTTACCGGCAAGACTCTTTACTCGTTCCGTAATACTTCATCCCGCAACTAACTCATTAGTCACTATGTTTGCAAGGCTTATAGTGATGAGTATTACGGAGAGGGCCTAGAGATACCTCTCCGAAACATGGAGTGGAAAATCCTAATCTTGATCTATGCCAACCCAACAAACACCTTCGGAGACACCTGTAGAGCACCTTTATAATCACCGATTTAGGTTGTGACATTTGGTAGCACACAAAGTGTTCCTCCGATATTCGGGAGTTGCATAATCTCATAGTCTGAGGAACTTGTATAAATCATGAAGAAAGCAGTAGCAATGAAACTAACACGATCATAATGCTAAGCTAACGGATGGGTCATGTCCATCACATAATTCTCCTAATGATGTGACCCCATTCATCAAATGACAACACATGTCTATGGTTAGGAAACATAACCATCTTTGATTAACGAGCTAATGAAGTAAAGGCATACTAGGGACTATATATTTTGTCTATGTATTCACACATGTACTAAGTTTCCAGTTAATACAATTCTAGCATGGATAATAAACATTTATCATGAATTAAGGAAATAAATAATAACTTTATTATTGCCTCTAGGGCCTATTTCCTTCAGTCTCCCACTTGCACTAGAGTCAATAATCTAGATTACATAGTAATGATTCTAACACCCATGGAGCTTTGGTGCTGATCATGTTTTGCTCGTGGAAGAGGCTTAGTCAACGAGTCTGCAACATTCAGATCCATGTGTATCTTGCAAATCTCTATGTCCCCTTCCGACACTTGATGACGGATGGAATTGAAGCGTCTCTTGATGTGATTGGTTCTCTTGTGAAATCTGGATCCCTTTGCCAAGGCAATTGCACCAGTATTGTCACAAAAAAATCATTGGACCCGATGCACTAGGTATGACACCTAGATCGGATATGAACTCCTTCATCCAAACTCCTTCATTTGCTGCTTCCGAAACAGCAATGTACTCCGCTTCACATGTAGATCCCGCCACGATGCTCTACTTGGAACTGCACCAACTGACATATCCTCCATTCAATAAAAATACGTATCAGGTTTGTGACTTAGATTCATCCGGATCAGTGTCAAAGCTTGCATCGACGTAACCGTTTACGACGAGCTCTTTTTCACCTACATAAACGAGAAACATATCCTTAGTCCTTTTCAGGTATTTCAGGATGTTCTTGACCGTTGTCCAGTGCTCCACTCCGGGATTACTTTGGTACCTCCCTGCTATGCTTATAGCAATACATACATCAGGTCTGGTACACGGCATTGCATACATGATAGAACCTATGGCTGAAGCATAGGGAATGACTTTCATTTTCTCTCTATCTTCTGCAGTGGTCGGGCATTGAGTCTGACTCAACTTCACACCTTGTAACACAGTCAAGAAACCTTTCTTTGACTGATCCATTTTGAACTTCTTCAAAACTTTATCAAGGTATGTGCTTTGTGAAAGTCCAATTATGCGTCTTGATCTATCTCTATAGATCTTGATGCCCAATTTGTAAGCAGTTTCTCCGAGGTCTTTCATAGAAAAACTCTTATTTAGGTATCCCTTTATGCTATCCAGAAATTCTATATCATTTCCAATCAACAATATGTCATCTACATATAAGATTATAAATGCTACGGAGCTCCCACTCACTTTGTTGTAAATACGGGCTTCTCCAAAAGTCTGTATAAAACCATATGCTTTGATCATACTATCAAAGCGTTTATTCCAACTCCGAGAGGCTTGCACCAGTCCATAAATGGATTGCTGGAGCTTGCACACTTTATTAGCACCCTTTGGATCGACAAAACCTTCCGGTTGCATCATATACAACTCTTCTTCCAGGAATCCATTCAGGAATGCAGTTTTGACATCCATTTGCCAAATTTCATAATCATAAAATACAGAAATTGCTAACATGATTCAGACAGACTTAAGCATCGCTATGGGTGAGAAAGTCTCATCGTAGTCAACTCCTTGAACTTGTTGAAAACCTTTCGCAACAAGTCGAGCTTTGTAAACAGTAACATTACCCTCTACGTCGGTCTTCTTCTTAAAGATCCATTTATTTTCTATGGCTTGCCGATCATCAGGCAAGTCCACCAAAGTCCACACTTTGTTCTCATACATGGATCCCATCTCAGATTTCATGGCCTCTAGCCATTTCGCGGAATCTGGGCTCATCATCGCTTCCTCATAGTTCGTATGTTCATCATGGTCTAGTAACATGACTTCCAGAATAGGATTACCGTACCACACTGGTGCGGATCTTACTCTGGAAGACCTATGAGGTTCGGTAGTAACTTGATCTGAAGCTCCATGATCATCATCATTAGCTTCCTCACTAATTGGTGTAGGAATCACGGGAACCGATTTCTGTGATGAACTACTTTCCAATAAGGGAGAGGGTACAACTACCTCATCAAGTTCTACTTTCACTCACTTCTTTCGAGAGAAACTCCTTCTCTAGAAATGATCCATTCTTAGCAACAAAGATTTTGCTTCGGATCTATGATAGAAGGTGTACCCAACAGTTTCCTTTGGGTATCCTATGAAGACGCACTTCTCCAATTTGGGTTCAAGCTTATCTGGTTGAAGCTTTTTCACATGAGCATCGCATCCCCAAACTTTAAGAAACGACAACTTTGGTTTCTTGCCAAACCATAGTTCATAAGGTGTTGTCTCAACGGATTTTGATGGTGCCCTATTTAAAGTGAATGCAGCTGTCTCTAGAGCATAACCCCAAAACGATAGCAGTAAATCAGTAAGAGACATCATAGATCACACCATATCTAATAAAGTACGGTTATGATGTTTGGACACACCATTTCGCTCTGGTGTTCCAGCTGGCGTAATTGTGAAACTATCCCATGTTGTTTCAAATGAAAACAAAACTTGTAACTCAAATATTCTCCTCCACAATCAGAACGTAGAAACTTTATTTTCTTGTTATGATGATTTTCCACTTTACTCTGAAATTCTTTGAACTTTTCAAATGTTTCAGACGTATGCTTCATTAAGTAGACATAACCATATCTGCTCAAATCATATGTGAAGGTAAGAAAATAATGATACCCACCACGAGCATCAATACTCATTGGACCGCATACATCGGTATGTATTATTTCCAATAAGTCAGTAGCTCATTCCATTGTTCCGGAGAATGGAGTTTTAGTCATCTTGCCCATAAGGCACGGTTTGCAAGCACCAAGTGATTCATAATCAAGTGATTCCAAAAGTCCATCAGCATGGAGTTTCTTCATGCGCTTTACACCGATATGACCCAAACGACAATGCCACAAATAAGTTGCACTATCATTATTAAACTTCAATCTTTTGGCTTCAACACTATTAATATGTGTATCACTACTATCGAGTTTCAACAAAAATAGATCACTCAGCAGGGGTGCACGACCATAAAAGATATTACTCATATAAATAGAACAACCATTATTCTCTGATTTAAATGAATAACCGTCTCGCATTAAACAAGATCCAGATATAATGTTCATGCTCAACACTGGCACTAGATAACAATTATTCAGGTCTAAAACTAATCCCGATGGTAGATGTAGAGGTAGCGTGCCGACGGCGATCACATCGACCTTGGAACCATTTCCCATGTGCATCTTCACCTCGTCCTTAGCCAATCTTCGCTTAATCCGTAGCCCTGTTTCGAGTTGCAAATATGAGCAACAGAACCAGTATCAAATACCCAGGTGCTACTGCGAGCATTAGTTAAGTACACATCAATAACATGTATATCAAATATACCTTTCACTTTGCCATCCTTCTTATCCGCCAATTACTTGGGGCGGTTCCGCTTCCAGTGACCAGTCCCTTTGTAGTAGAAGCACTCATTTCAGCCTTAGGTCCAGACTTGGGTTTCTTCTCTTGAGAAACTTTTTTGCCGTTCTTCTTGAAGTTCCCCTTCTTCCCTTTGCCCTTTGTCTTGAAACTAGTGATCTTATTGACCATCAACACTTGATGATTCTTTTTGATTTCTACCTCCGCGGCCTTTAGCATCGCGAAGAGCTCGGGAATAGTCTTGTTCATCCCTTGCATATTATAGTTCATCACAAAGCCTTTATAGCTTGGTGGCAGTGATTGAACAACTCTGTCAATGACACAATCAACTGGAAGATCAACTCCCAGCTGAGTCAAGTGATTATGGTACCCAGACATTCTGAGTATGTGTTCACTGACAGAACTATTCTCCTCCATTTTGCAGCTATAGAACTTGTTGGAGACTTCATATCTCTCAAATCGGGCATTTGCTTGAAATATTAACTTCAACTCTTGGAACATCTCATATGCTCCATGATGTTCAAAACGTCTTTGAAGTCCCGATTCTAAGCCGTAAAGCATGGCACACTGAACTATCGAGTAGTCATCAGCTTTGCTCCGCCAGACGTTCTTAACGTCATCAGTAGCATCTGCAGCAGGCCTGGCACCCAACGGTGCTTCCAGGACGTAATTCTTCTGTGCAACAATGAGGATAATCCTCAAGTTATGGACCCAGTTCGTGTAGTTGCTGCCATCATCTTTCAAGTTAGCTTTCTCTAGGAATGCATTAAAATTCAAAGGAACGGTAGCACGGGCCATTGATCTACAACAACATAGACATGAAAAATACTATCAAGTACTAAGTTCATGATAAATTAAAGTTCAATTAATCATATTACTTAAGAACTCCCACTTAGATAGACATCCCTCTAATCATCTAAGTAATCACGTGATCCAAATCAACTAAACCATGTCCGATCATCACGTGAGACGGAGTAGCTTTCAATGGTGAACATCACTATGGTGATCATATGTACTATATGATTCATGCTTGACCTTTCGGTCTCAGTGTTCCGAGGTCATATTTGCATATTCTAGGCTCGTCAAGTTTAACCCGAGTATTCTGTGTGTGCAAAACTGGCTTGGACCTGTTGTATGTGAACGCAGAGATTATCACACCCAATCATCACGTGGTGTCTCGACACGACGAACTGTAGCAACGGTGCATACTCAGGGAGAATACTTGTACCATGAAATTTAGTAAGGGATCATCTTATAATGCTACCGATGTTCTAAGCAAAATAAGATGCATAAATGATAAACATCACATGCAATCAAAATATTTGACATGATATGGCCATCATCATCTTGTGCTCATGATCTCCATCACCGAAGCATCGTCATGATCTCCAAACATCACCGGCGCGACACCTTGATATCCATCGTAGCATCGTTGTCGTCTCGCCAACTATTGTTACTACGACTATCGCTACCGCTTAGTGATAAAGTAAAACAATTACATGACGATTGCATTGCATACAATAAAGCGACAACCATATGGCTCTTGCCAGTTGTCGATAACTTTGTTACAAAACATGATCATCTCATACAACAATTTATATCACATCATGCCTTGACCATATCACATCACAGCAAGCCCTGCAAAAACAAGTTAGACGTCCTCTACTTTGTTGTTGCAAGTTTTACGTGGTTGCTACGAGCTTCTAGCAAGAACTGTCCTTACCTACGCATCAAAACCACAATGATTTTTCGTCAAGTGTGCTGTTTAACCTTCAACAAGGACCGGGCATAGCCACACTCGATTCAACTAAAGTTGGAGAAACAGACACTCACCAGCCACCTATGTGCAAAGCACGTCGGTAGAACCAGTCTCGCATAAGCGTACGCGTAATGTCGGTCTAAACTGCTTCATCCAACAATACCGCTGAATCAAAGTATGACATGCTGGTAAGCAGTATGACTATTATCGCCCACAACTCGTTGTGTTCTACTCGTGCATATAACATATACGCATAGACCTGGCTCGGATGCCACTGTTGGGGAACGCGGTAATTTCAAAAAAATTCCGTCGATCACGCAAGATCTATCACTAGGTGATGCATAAGAACAAGAGGGGAGAGTGTTGTCTATGTACCCTCATAGACCGAAAGCGGAAGCGTTATGACAACGCAATTGATGTAGTCGTATGTCTTCACGATCCGACCGATCCTAGCACCGAAGGTACGACACCTCCGCGATCTGCACACGTTCAGCTCGGTGACGTCCCACGAACTCTAAATCCAGCTGAGGTCGAGGGAGAGTTTCTTCAGCACGGTGCGGTGACGGTGATGATGAAGTTACCGATGCAGGGCTTCGCCTAAGCACTACGATGATATGACCAAGGTGTGTAACTGTGGATGGGGGCACCGCACATGGGTAAAACAATTGTCAACTTGTGTGTCTAAGGGGTGCCCCCTCCCCCGTATATAAAGGAGGAGAGGGGAGGCCGGCCGACCCTCATAGGCGTGCCAAGGGGGGAGGAATCCTCCTCATAGTAGGAGTAGGACTCCCCCCTTTCCTAGTCCTACTAGGAGAAGAAGGAAGGAGGGGGCACTGCCCCTCTCCCTAGTCCAATTCGGACTAGTCCCATGGGGGGGGGCGGCCAGCCCTTGGAAGCCTCTCTCTCTCTCTCATAGGCCCAATAAGGCCCATTACTTCTCCGGTGGTTCCGATAACCCTTCCGGCACTCCGGTTTTATCTGAAACTTCTCCGGAACACTTCCGATGTCCGAATATAGTCGTACAATATATGAATGTTTATGTCTCGACCATTTCGAGACTCCTCATCATGTCCGTGATCAGATCTGGGACTCCGAACAATCTTCGGTACATCATATCACATAAACTCATAATACCAATCGTCATCGAACGTTAAGCGTGCGGACCCTATGGGTTCGAGAACTATGTAGACATGACCGAGACACGTCTCCGATCAATAACCAATAGTGGAACCTGGATGCTCATATTGGTTCCTACATATTATACGAAGATCTTTATCGGTCAAACCGCATAACAACATACATTGTTCCCTTTGTCATTGATATGTTACTTGCCCGAGATTCAATCGCCGATATCTCAATACCTAGTTCAATCTTGTTACTGGCAAGTCTCTTTACTCGTTCTGTAATACTTCATCCCGCAACTAACTCATTAGTCACAATGCTTGCAAGGCTTATAGTGATGAGTATTACCGAGAGGGCCCAGAGATACCTCTCCGAAACACATAGTGACAAATCCTAATCTTGATCTATGCCAATCCAACAAACACCTTCAGAGACACCTGTAGAGCACCTTTATAATCACCCATTTACGTTGTGACGTTTGGTAGCACACAAAGTGTTCCTCCGGTATTCGGGAGTTGCATAATCTCATAGTCTGAGTAACTTGTATAAGTCATGAAGAAAGCAGTAGCAATGAAACTGACGCGATCATAATGCTAAGCTAACGGATGGGTCATGTCCATCACATCATTCTCCTAATGATGTAATCCCGTTCATCAAATGACAACACATGTCTATGGTTAGGAAACATAACCATCTTTGATTAACGAGCTAGTCAAGTAGAGGCATACTAGGGACTATATGTTTTGTCTATGTATTTACACATGTACTAAGTTTTCGGATAATACAATTCTAGCTGAATAATAAACATTTATCATGAATTAAGGAAAAAAATAATAACTTTATTATTGCCTCTAGGGCATATTTCCTTCAATCATTGTTGGGTTCGCTAGAAACCTATCTAGACGAACTTTCACATTCAAGTCACCTTGTTGCATGTTATCCCAAGTAAAAGGAACACCTTGGAAACCCAGGTCTTGTAGTTCACAGTCATCAGGGCACTGACGAAAACCATCCATTTGCCACTCTGGCCGATCATGAGCTCCAAAGTACTCAGAGTTATCTGTAATTTCATTAAAATCAACTCCACATATCCACGGTACATCACTTTGAGCTTTGAGCCATCTTAACAGATTCCAGCTTTCGACGCGTTCACTACGTCTAGCTTTTGCATAGAAACCCATGAACCGCCACACCTTATTGTCGCCCCCAATGTTCTTAACCATTACATCAGTATGTTGATTCCAGAAATTATTGAGGGTTACATAAACTTCTTTGGACCAAAACAGAGCTAAACCTCCGCTGAGCCCTTCACTATTCACTAGACAACAGCCTTCAAAACCAAGCCTGGCCATCAAATCACTCACACGTTTCCCCTCGATCTTCATCTCACACAAGAAGACTAGGGCGTGAACTTCCATTTTCACAAGGCCGTGAAGTTCTCGAACTATCTCCGGGTTCCCAAGCCCGCGACAATTCCAAGATAAGCATTTCATTGCGACCCGCGGGCTGATTATCAGGCTCCGCGAGGACTCTTGCAACCTCTTCATCTGCCTTCTTTTTCTTGGAGTCACAACTGTCCTCTCTTGAATCCGATGACTCGTTCTCCTCACTCTGCCTCTTCCTCATCTCAGTCTCTGAATCTTGCACCCGGGCGACCTCCTCTTCCATTTGAACCTCTGCCTCTAGCATTAAATTGGTAAATCGTGTTCCTCACTTTGCCCTGGACTATCTTCTCTGGCGAGGTCACCTCTACACCTGGTTCAACTTCTTCATCTCTAGCTTCTGATTCATTCTGCCTCCCGTCATCTCTGGCGCCATCATGTTTATAGGTTGGTGTACTGCCCCAACTCTTATTCTTATTTGCCATATACCTCAGGGCCTCACGGTACGGGGGTCTCCCATATTCATCTCTCCCTGCAGGCGTAGGACACATCAATTCTGCATGCCCCAACCGACCACAGGAGAAGCAAAAATAGGGCAAGTTTTCATATTGGATGTCGAAAAATTCAGTCTCCTTCGTCCTAGCTTTTTCCAATTGCACCCAACGCATCAAAGGTTCATCCACCATAATCCACACTCTGAATCTGAGACAATCTCCAAAAGCATATCCCTTCACATCAGCATCCAGGGTAACAACATCCCCTACCATGGCTGCAATGCGCGATGGCCATGGGCGGACACAACAGGTTGAACAGAAGGTTAATCACCCGCGCCCATATCTTGATCCTGTTAAATTTGAGTTCTGAAGGGCGTGGCGTGATATTAAACCTCTCCAAGACCACACAATGTTTTCCATCCATCCATGGACCTCCCTCCAAGATCCGATCGTTGTCTCTCTTGTTCACAAAACTAGCCACAAAGACGTTCTCGCCAGTCGACCTAAAACTCAGCCCCTTCGGATTGCCCCATGCTGGGCGCAGCGCCTCTCCGATGGTATTCACATGGAGCACCCTTCGGTGCAGTACCTTGCCGATCAGTGCACAAATTTCCTCCTCCCTCTTCTCTTCCTCGCCGTCAATGACGAGTTTTTCCCTCTCCTTCTTATTCAGATCCAGCCGGTCCATCATCTGCTCCACTGCCTCCGTCTCCTTAGTCTTTCCTCTCTTTCCTCCCATGGCGCTTGACTCCGCCGCCATCTTCGCCCAACCCCCCGACCCTGACCCCTCTCCTGTAGCGCCCCCAAGGGTGGGGCGAGGTCCCCCCTTGATCACCCCGAGTAGGCAAACAGCAGGAACAAGACGAACATGGTAGGTGGAGGCCGGCGATTGTGAAACCCTAGACTTGCGCCCTCGAGATCGCCTCGTGTGCCGTCCTGCCACTCGAAACCCTAGAAAAAAGCGTTTCGGGGCTTAACATGATGGCTGTTGTTTGACTGGACAAACGGCTCCACCGAGTAAATTGCAAGAAACCACCACTTTGATTGGTTAGGTTAGCAAAAAACACTATGCTACATTAAAAAAAAACTAAATCTATTTGCAAAAAACACTGGTCGGCGGATTTATCGCAAGTCGCCGGCAACGAGGAGGCCCGGGCGTTCTCGTGGATGGGCGGCGCTCGGTCAGAGGGAGGAGTAGGCGTGCAGGAGAAGAGCTTGGGGACGAGCTGCACTCTCCTCGAGCGTTGCTGCAGCTGCACGGCGAGCAAAACAAATATTTTTTCTTTTTTCTTTCAATGATAGGTGGACCCCACATGGCCACACATGACGATAACATTACCAAACGTCGCCGTTAAATATGAGACATTAAGTGATGCCACGTCAGTCTGACTAGCGAGCTCCATCTATCATAAACGCGATCAAACACAGCTAAATTCGTGGATCGGTGTTTTTTGCAAAACGATTACACGAGGCGTGATGTTTTCTAGAGAAAAGAAATGTAGCGTAATTTTTTCTGCTATTCTAGCCTTCAAAGTGGTAGAGAGGCTGGAAGAATTACCGGAGGCGACGGACATTTCTGTCCGTATAATCATGGTTTTTTGGTCTTGGACAGTTTGCTGGTGTTTTACTCCTTGCGTGAATGGCCCAGGACGGACGGACGGTTGGTGGTCGGATCTCGCCGCCTGTGTAGCTTTGTGTAGGTCGGTCTTGTGGCTCTGCTGCAGTGTGACGGTGGTTGTATTTGTACTAGGTGCTTTTTTTAGTGCTGGGCAGCTCCTATCAGCAGCACAGGATCATGGCTGCTCTTTGCCTTTACATCATTTAGAGTCTACAGTAATAATTCATCCAACAGGTTTCCCTTAGACTGAGAGTAAAAAAGAAGAAAGAAAAAATTTAAAAGAAAAGTTTACACGGATGTTCATGTAAGATCTCACGAATATAGTTAGTCCCAGGCGAATGATATTCAGCAATCCTGTAGAAAAAATCTACACAAATAACTAACACTAAAAACAACAACGTAGTACAAACAAACACAAGATCCACTCCCCAGAACTTCTATGAAGCAAGTTTTTATTCTCTCTCCAAATAATACTGCCGACGGGGTGTCACAAACATAAGCTGCTTATTCGGTATATATTCACCTACTGCTAGCTGTAGAAATGAGATACCGATGATCTTGCACTGACCAAGGAGCTCATAAAACGAGAACAGATCCAAGTCCGAAGGCACAGGGGCTCTCAGAGACGATACTGTAGTTAAGTTACATGCTAAGGTACAAAACTGATGGCGTCTCTCTAGTGTGGTTTTGGCACAAAGCCATCTACCGCAAAGTTCCGTGTAGCTGCGGGTAACGCCAATCGGACACCGTCAAGTTCGGGCTGCGCTATTACTTGGCAGCCAAGACGAGACCTGGAAAAAGGTTATTTAACAAATTATTGAGGCCTTGATCAAAAACAATTTTCTTTTAGCAAGTAATCATGTACACAATGGCACTTACACATTTACAGCCTACCTTTATGACCATGTGGGATAACATAATTAGCTACTCCCTCCGTTCCAAAATAGATGACTCAACTTTGTACTAATTTAGTACAAAGTTGGGTCATCTATTTTGAAACGGAGGGAGTACTTATCAGTTAGTTATCTTTGATTTCCGTCCATCGCTAATAGCCTAATATAAATGTCCTGAACCTCCTGGTTGACACTGTAGCACCACTTATAATTCCAAAAGGTTGCATATAGGCGTTGGAAGGCTTTTTTGACAGTGCCTCACTACATAAGTAGTATTGAACTGCCAAAACATCTTATATTTAGGGATTTTAAGATATTTCAATATGCTTGCTTGGATCCTCTAGCTAGTAAAACTTGGAGGGGTTCATGTAAGATGAATAAACAAAAAAAATCCGTTAGGAAATATCCACTTACGTTTCTGTGAGCCCAAATGCAAGGTCAAGCATATCATTTTCTTCATCTGTTGGATCCTCTAGCTTGTTATAGTACTTTACATCCTGGATAATAAGATTCAAATTGCTAGTCAGCACAACTTTAGCTTCTAACAGAAGGAAAAAAAAACCAGGATGGGTTATATCTAGAATATACCATAACTATGACATGACAAGTGGAACACGCGAGCGACCCTTCACATGCTCCTGCAGTAACCAAAATACTAGGAGAGGTTATTAACAACAACTGAAATCAGCTGACAAGATCTTAAAAGTACACATTAATATGCCCATTTAAAAAGTGATGAAAGGTAGTAGCGTGATGTAAAAGACAGTGCATGTGATGGAGTGTGACTGTGTGAGGCGAATAAACACAGATAGTTAAAAAACCTGGTTTATCGCCTAGCATCAACTTATGTCAGACTTGAGCAGGGGAGTAGAATTAAAAAATATGGAAAACCATAAAGCTTATCACTGATTGTAATTATAACCTTCAAGTTCTATGTCATTTTCGTGAGCAGCTTCTAACATGGACATTCCGACAGGAACACTTATTGTCTTCTCAGTACCATCCTTGTTGACAAATGTTACAGAGATTCTGTACAGGGCAGAGAAAATTACTCTCGTCAGAAGACCAGTTCTTTACCCCAAATCAAACAATTGCTTAAAAATGAATAATAACATTCAGTAAAACCGATCAAAGTTATTGTTAAAGGCCGCTATTTCCTCAAGATGTGGAAGGAGTAGCCGATCAAAAGGTCATAAATGTTGACAAAGAAAAATAACATCAGGAAATGGTTTGGACTAATATACTGCTTACTCCGAAAATACAAAGACGGCTAGGTGTTTAGATTTCATGCTGCATAAAAAATGGAAGAAGACAAACATACTCACTTCTCCTTGTCCTCACCGCCTTCATCATGATGACTACTTGTTGCGGTGGAGAAGAGGATGCTCTTCTGAAAAATAAAGGCCAGTTCAAATGATATATCAACACTTCTGTACATACAAACAGATTTCAAGAGAAGGCAGTTTTTTTTAACATGCAGCAGGCAGTGTTTGCTTGCACATATAAGTAGTGTAGGTGGCCAAGTGATACACAGGTAGAGAAAAGATAATATTTACTTTTTTGAAAAAAAACTTCAAAATGAATCTGAAACACGAAGTAATGGGTGCATCATGTATAAAGAAAAGAAAACAATTCTATTGCTGCTTTGGTTATATTCTCGGTCACAGCAGGAACACAAGGCAATAGGGCATAACCAATGCTCTATACTAGCAACCACAATGATTATAGCAGTACAAAAGGACTAACCGCTGGGGTTGAATGCCGGCTGACTTGACCTCGGTAGTAATTGCTGCTATTGCTTGACAAGTTTCCTGCTGCAAAAAGTCAACTAGTTGAGAATGCAGAACCAAATAAACACCTTCACTAAACTAGGCATGCGTAAACCCGGAAAGTTTCTCAAAATAAGCAATCAAGAAACATGCCGAGAAAGTTTTGCTGGGCTGAAAACCAGGATCAAAGGAGGGTTCATTGAACTGCTTGGGAAAACCTCATTAAACCAAAAGTTCAAGGAGGTCTTGGATTCAGAGGCTCAATGCTTTTCAACCAAGCTTTGTTCGATAGACAAGCCTGGCTTCTTCTCAGTTTCCCAAACAATCTATTTGCAAGACTCCTCAAGGCTATATACTACCATAGAGGGAACCTTGTTGATACAGTTTTCAGAAATGATGCCTCGCCTGGCCGGAGGGGTGTTGACTGTTGAGCGCCTCGACCTTCTTAAAAAGGGGATTATCTGCACTTCTGGAGGATTAGGGATCGAAGTAAAGTTTGTATTTGGAGAGACAATTGTCTGCCAAGGAATTATAACCTAAAGATCAGTTCAGAAAGGGTAAGTTTAAGATTATCTCAAGTCAAACAACTGTTGATCCCAGGAAGAAAAGATTGGAACACTCAACTGATTTCAAGAACTTTCCTCCCACATGATGCTGATCAAATCCTGAATATTCGCCTCTCCGAGTATAATTTTGAAGATTTCATAACATGGAACCATGAGAAAAATGGTATGTTCTCCGTCAGAAGTGCTTATAAACTGGCTTATAACCTCACTGTTGAGTCCTGTGCAGGAGGGTGCGAGTAGAGCAGGTGACTGTTCTAGACCTATTTGGCGAAATATTTGGTCCGATACTGTGCCTAATAAAGTTCGTGTTTTCACCTGGCATCTAGCTTCTGATAACTTGGCTACTAAGGGCCTGTTCGGTAGCCCTCTAGCTTCTTAACTCCCCAACTCCATGTCTGGAGTGCACCGAAACGGTCTAACTCCCAGCGATGCCAGCGAGAAGCTGGCTAACCACGCAGTGTAAATTTGGAGCATTCGTGGAGTTGAGAAAACCAAGCTCCACAAAAACTGAGAAGCGAGAGTTCACATATATTACACTTCGCTGCCACCGCCAAGTGACTTGCTGCGAACCGGTACGCGGAAACAGCCACGACCGAACAGCCATATGAGGTGTGCCACCGACCAGGCCCAGCCATTTAGACGGCCCACCATTCCTTTTTCGAGGCCACAGCCAAATAAAGCCAGCCACCGAACAGGCCCAGCCTTTTACACAGCTAGCAGGCAGAAGCTAACACACCGAACTGATCAATCACTCCAGGAGTTTACACGAGAAGTCGGCTGCTGGCTAGCGGCGACAGAATTGGGGTGTTTGCAGCTGTGGAGGGCTACCGAACACGCCCTAAGAGAAAGAAATGGAAACATGCCCGGGAGGTTGATAGTACATGCTCTATATGTGGTGTTGCAGAAGATAGTTTTAAATTTTTAATCCAGTGGTTAACTGTACAAAGGCAAAAGCTCTTCATGTGGAAGTTAGGAAGGTGTGGGATATTCCTGAAGAATCTCAGTTAGTTTATACAGGGGAAGATTGGCTGCTGATCTTGATTGCAAATCTGAGCAAGGAGACTAGGGGGCTGGTCCTTCTTCTTTTGTGGAGAGTGTGGTGCCTGAGAAACAATGTAATCCACAATAAAGGAGAAGCTCGCATAAAAGATTCAGTTATTTTCCTCCAAAACTGTGCATCTAGTCCCATATGTGCAACTTAAAGCTGGGTGACTATAAAGGCAAACAGCTGATGTTTGAGATTGGAATCAGTACAATGAAATGCGGGCTTATCAACGAGATCAAAAGTCTTCAGTTCATAGTCAACTTGCAGATATTCAGTTTGTGGGAGTGAAGAGAGAGTCTAATAAAGTTGCCCGTGAATTAGCACCGAATGCTAGAATCAGTGGTTTGGTAGGGTTCTGAAGAGCTTATTTCTACTGCTGACCAATGCCGGGCGTCGGTTTCCGAAGATTGTAAGAACCTTATGGCTTTGATGACATAAAGCTCTCTCTTCAGTGCCAAGAAAATATAAATAAATAAAAACAGGACTCCCAACTCAGGAATGGGCTAACATCAACAATGGCCATCTCGTTACAATGGTAGCCACAAAACTTGAAGCATTTCGTCCATGCACAGCGTACTTTACTTATGCATCGCATTTATACAAATTCACGTTCTTGAGCCATTCCTAATTAGGTCCAAGCACAAGCATTTTCTCCTAATTCCTAATGTAACAGACAGTGTAGCAGGAAGAAGGGTGGAGAGATAGATACCAACCAGCTCTGGTCTCGCGCAGGAGCCGCGCCCCGAGCTGAGAGATCCTTGAGAGCATGGCAGCAGCCGAGCCTACTGCCTCCGAACCCTAGAGGAACAATTCAAGAATCCACGAATCAGCACCGCAGCCAAAGAATCACCACGCCGAAGCAAGAGAGATAGTCTATTGGCGGGAGCGATGGATCAAGGGGAAAGCAGGAGCGGCGGAGGAGACGAACCTCGCGGAAGCGGTGGGAGCCAGCCGCCGGTCTCCTTCCACGGCGGCGGGAAGGGGGGAGGTAGGCGCGCGGCGAGTGTGGTGGAGGAGGCTGAGCCGTGGTGGGGTCTCGAACCACCGCCGCCTCCGGTACCGTGGGCCGGGGGTAAGTGGGCTGGAGAATGGCCGTTAGATGGGCCGCGAGGATAGCCCATTAGCTAGGACATAAGATCCCCGAGGAAACCCTTCCCTAAACCCTCCTCTTTCCTCCTCCCCACTCCGTCCGCCGCCGGACGCCCGCCGCCTCCACCGAGGTGAAGCTCCGTCCCGCCGCCGCCGCCGCCGCCTCACGCCGTAAGTAGCCCCCAACTTTCCCCTCCGCTCTCTGCTCGCGTCCCTGCGTGCCGACCGTCTCGCATAGCCGTGCGCCCGTGATGATCCTCGCGGATGGCTGCGGCTGTAGACTCGATTCAACCTGATTCAACCTGTCCATGCTCATCCCTGGTTGAATCTCTCAAGAGTTTGCGAATAGAGCAATTGCTTCCTCTGTTTCGCGCTATGTCGCTCAATAAGGGTTGGCTGATTTTACGCAGAAGATAGGGGATGGTCGACTAATACTTTTCCAATTTGATGAGAAGTTGCCGGCTAGTTTGCTTGCCACTGGCGACGTTTGATGTTTTTCTGGTTGATTCAAGGCTGCCGGCGAGTTTAGCTGCAGCCGATTTAGACACCTGGCGTGGTATTTTGTCAGTGGGTGGAACTACTTCTGCTGTCTTCCTGCTTTTATTTGTGCTAATTTTGTGCAATCCATCATCTAGTATTTGGCGCTATGAGAATGAAAGATGCATGTGTTGCTGTTGCACTTCCTATGAGAGGTTGTTGCTACCATGTAAGAATGGTGTGAGTGTTTCAGATCCTGAGTTAGTGTTCTGGTCTGATGCAACTGACCATACTTGTGCTTCAACTATTTTTAGCTGCCAACAAAGAAAGTGGGGCTTGATTTGCTGGTATCTAGGTGTATAGATGTTTTTTATTCTTTCATATAAGAACGGTGTGCATGTTTAAGGTCCTGACTTGGTCTCCTGGTTGTGACCCCTGCTGTTTATACGTAGCCTTGGAACTATGTTGAACCATCAACAAAGAAACTGGGGCTAGCCGGCCCTTTTGTCTTATGTATTTTATATAAATCGAAGGTTTCCTTGTGTGTAACTAGGATGCAATGATAATGATGGGCATGAATCTAGAGTCTTCACATGATTACAGATAGATATTTTTTATGCAGTGCTTGCTAGATTTCTCCCTGGCTATGTTTTTTGGAAATTGTGATTTCTTGCATTTGCCTGTACCCGTTTTTCTGCGTTAGTTTTTTGACCTGTTTATCTACATAGGATTGACACGACATTTGTTTGCATCACAGGAATAAGTAGCCAAGCTTTACATCGGCAAGATGGTGCAGTATAATTTCAAGAAAATCACCGTTGTCCCTCCTGGGAAGGACTTCATCGACATAATCTTGTCCCGCACTCAGAGGCAAACACCAACTGTTGTCCACAAGGGCTATGCTATCAACCGCATTCGCCAGTTCTATATGCGCAAGGTTCGCTATACCCAGCAGAACTTCTATGAAAAGCTGTCCACCATCATTGATGAGTTCCCCAGACTGGATGACATCCACCCTTTCTATGGCGATCTCCTTCATGTGCTCTACAACAAGGATCACTACAAACTTGCCTTGGGTCAGATCAATACGGCTAGGAATATCATTGCAAAGATCTCCAAGGACTATCTGAGGCTGCTCAAGTATGGAGACACCCTGTACCGGTGCAAGTGCCTGAAGGTAGCTGCACTAGGTCGCATGTGTACTGTTCTAAAGCGTATCAGTCCTAGTTTGGCATACCTGGAGCAGATCAGGCAGCACATGGCCAGGCTTCCATCAATTGACCCAAACACCCGTACTATCTTGATTTGTGGCTATCCAAATGTTGGGAAGAGCTCTTTCATGAACAAGGTTACAAGGGCTGATGTGGACGTACAGCCTTATGCTTTCACAACAAAATCCCTTTTTGTTGGCCATGCAGATTACAAGTATCTGCGGTACCAAGTGATTGACACTCCAGGGATCCTTGATCGTCCTTTTGAGGACAGGAACATCATAGAAATGTGCAGTATCACCGCTCTTGCCCACTTGAGGGCTGCTGTGCTGTTCTTCTTGGACATCTCTGGTTCTTGTGGGTACACTATTGCTCAGCAAGCTGCACTCTTCCACAGTATAAAATCCTTGTTCATGAATAAGCCTTTGGTCATTGTGTGCAACAAGACTGATTTGCAGCCGCTTGATGGGCTTTCTGAAGAGGACATGAAGCTGGTAATGGAGATGAAGTCAGAGGCTATGAAGACTATACCTCAAGGTGGAGATCCTAGTGAAGAGGGTGTTTTGTTGACTATGAGTGCTTTAACAGATGAGGGTGTGATGGCTGTTAAAAATGCTGCATGTGAGAGGCTTCTTGAGCAGAGGGTGGAGATCAAGATGAAGTCAAAGAAGATCAATGACTGCTTAAATAGGTTTCATGTTGCTATGCCCAAGCCTCGTGACAACAGAGATAGGCCTACTTGCATTCCTCAGGCTGTTCTTGAAGCTCAAGCGATTGCTGCTGCAAAGGAAAAGAAGAAACTTGAGAGGGACCTTGAGAATGAGAATGGAGGTGCTGGTGTCTATTCCGCCAGTCTCAAAAAGCATTACTTGTTGGCTGATGATGAGTGGAAGGAAGATATTCTCCCTGAGATATTGGATGGGCATAATGTTGCTGATTTCCTGGATCCGGATATCTTGGAAAGGTGTGAGGAGCTGGAAAGGGAGGAGGGTCTTCGTCTTGAAGAAGAAGCTGCTCAAGATGCTTTCATGATTGATGGCCATGATGAATTAACTGAAGAACAGCGTGAGATATTGGGTAAGATTAGGAAGAAGAAGGCTATGCTCATCCAAGAGCATAGGATGAAGAAGAGCACTGCAGAGAGCCGTCCTATTGTTCCAAGGAAGCATGACAAGGATAGGAAGTTCACAACCAAGAGACTGGGCAGGCAACTCACATCCATGGGTGTTGATCCTACTGCTGCTGTGAACCGACTTCGCAGCCAGTCAAGAGGCCGTAAGCGTGAGAGGTCACTGAGCAGAGCTGATGGTGATGATGCTATGGAAGTTGATGGCCAGCACTCTGACAAGAAGCTGCGTATGAGGTCGAGGTCTAGGTCCAAATCACGACCAATTGAAGAGGTTGTACCAGGTGACGGGATCCGGGATGTTGCTCAAAAGAAGAAGGCCATCAAGAAATCGAGGGACTCTGTCAAGAACAGGAACAAGGAGGCTCGCCGTGGAGAGGCGGATCGCGTCATCCCCACCTTGAAACCGAAGCATCTCTTCTCTGGAAAACGAGGAGTTGGAAAGACCCAGAGGCGATAAACCAGTCAATGTGGACGTTGCTGCTTGCAATCACTCGATCAGGTACGGAAACTGTGCTTTCACTTGGTTATTCTTGCACCTAGTTAACAAATCTTTCTCTGGTATGATCATAAAACTACTCTGTTTTCCCCATATGGATAGGGTTATTAATCTTGAAATTGTGCTGATTTTGTAAATCAAATGCAAATGTTAGAACCAGCACTAATCTTGTAGTCACTCAATTGGTTGCGGTGTAGTTAGCTCAGAGTTCTGTTTACGGATTATACTGTCAAATTGGATTAGTAATTTTCTCAATAGATATAGATATGTAAAAGCATCGTCATCATAAACTTGTGATTGGTGATGCAAGCACCCAGGATCTTATAGATAAGTTTGTAAAGTATTGCTCGAGCTACATCCACATGTTTATTGTAAGGTTGAAGCTCAGCCCTTTGATTTTCTCCTTGTGCAGGAACTACAGGATCACTGCCATTTTCCGTGCTGGGCATCGCGGGAGGCTTCAGCACCAACCTGGCAGGAGGAGATACTATTTACTGCATTTTTACTCGTGTCTGGCCTTTGCTCTCTGTTACGACGCTTGGTCCTCCTTTGTTAGACTATATATCGTTGCTGAACTACATGGTTGTACCTTCGGTTTACTCTGCACTTGTGCGGAGCGGAGTCAAATTTTGTTTTATGGTGTTATTAATGTATTTGAACGGGCCGCTTGTTTTCCTTTTCGTGAAATGTTTTGATACTGTGATATTGCACCTCGGTCTGGAACCTGTGAGTTTCAGTAATTTCAACGGGCACCCCCTCAGTTGCGCTTTAGCATTGTCAGGCTCCAGTGCTTGCGGTTGGTAAATGGCAAGTGCTTGCAGTCTTCTTATGATTTATCCAGGCAGAGCAGCTGTTTCTCAAGAGGAACTTAATCATACTTGGTGAGTTATCTAGTCTGGTGAAATAACTTGTAGGATTTTGACCCCTCTTGTTTCCTTTTGCAACTTGTTTTAAAACTTAACAACTCTGCATGTTCTACTGCGAGTTATAACTTTATTCTTTCTATACTCACTTGGATACAAGGCAACGGTGCATGCAAGGTTTGGCATTAAAAAGATGAGTTTTAGGACAAAGTTCCCACTCTAGACAAAGTTCTTAGTTTGGACAAAAACATCAGTCTAGCATGGGAGTCATGCGTGGCTGATTGTACAAACTTTGAGGCACTTCAGACTCCCAACTATGATACAGAAGAATAGAGAAGGGAGCATCTAGCATCCCTTGTGCACTATAAAAAGAGGAGGACGAGACGGAGTCCAGAGCTTCGAGCTAGAAGAGCCTCCAGCGCACTAGTAGTATCACCACCACTTGTAGAATAGCCATCATGTCGAAGGTGTTGTAATCTCCAAGAATAATAAGGTATTCTTTTTAGCTTGTGTAATCCCTTCAGGCCCTTCTGAAAGGGAAAACCATATGTAAATTATGTTAAGAAAATGAAGTTTCGTACTTCACTTCTATTTTTTTTTATGAATTTATGGGAATTCTTATGCTAGGGTTCCCCTAGGAGAAACGGTATTTTATTTTATTTACCTTGTGTAATCCCTTCAGGCCCTCCCGAAAGGGAAAACCATATGTAAATTATGTTATGAAAATGAAGTTTCGTACTTCACTTGTATATTTTTTATGAATTTATGGGAGTTCTTATGCTAGGGATTCTGTAGGAGAAACCTCTGCTGGTAGTTCTCTATTTAGCCTTATGGCGTTTGAATGAGAACCTTATGGTCGTAGAGAAGTGTTCTCTTCGGGTGGAACTGCCTGAGAAGACGTAAGTTTGTATTTAAAAACATCAAGTGAACTAACCTAGCTACATCTGATACAACATAATAGTAATAATAAAATATGATGAGTAATGAGTAGGATATCACACCACTCCGTGCACACCATCGGTTGTTCTGTTGGCCTCACCAGCCCTTAATAGATCGTAGAATAAGATATAACCAGCTTAATAAAGAATAGACTATGCAAACAGTAATAAAGAATTAAATATTGGAGAGTGAGTAGAATATTAGCCTAATCACATAGAGTTTGAACCAGAAGAAAGAATACTATCTAGCATGGTTAGAAACTCATAAAATAGAATAAATAAACTAGAAGCAAGAACTAGAAAAACTAAAAGATGAGTTAGAGAATAGTAAAGAGCGAGAAGATAATGTTGCTAAAAGCATGGAGATGAAAAAACAAATGGTAATGATAAGAGATAAAAATGGAGACAGATTAATACAATTAAAAGATGCAATAACTAGTTTTGAAAATAAATATATTGTTCGATTACCATTCAAAGAAGTGCTAGGGATAATGATCCCAGTTAGAATAGTTCTAAGGCAACATATTTCCTATAAAATATTGGCACTATTAGATACGGGTTGCACAAAGAACATAATCCATGATAAATATTTTGTCAGATGTCCCCAACTAGTCGAAACCATAGATGATAGTAAAGCCGAAGTATCTACTGATATGGCTGAAATAAAGAAAATCCATAACCATTTGGCACATGATATTGAAGCTTACCTAAATGGCATGAAATATACAATAGATGAAATTACAATAATATATTTGTTAGTAATAAATGATGATATGGTAATAGGGTTAAGATTTTTACAACAATCTTTACAAACCATGATTATACATGAAGAAGGGGTTACATTTATTCCATATCAAGATAATGTTCCATAAATATCCGAAGTACAGAAACAAACAAAGGATTTACAAAATGTAGAAATATCTAATTTAGATGATGAATATAACACAAGTTCGGATCCCCTTGATTTCTGTAAAGAAGAATAACTTAGTGAGACCATAGAAGAATATCATATAGAAAATACATATACAAAATGTATAGGGTTACAACCATTCTCTCCAAGTTGGTATAGAGATATAAAATCCAAAAAAGATATAGACAAGATTGTGCAAAGACTAGAAAATATACAAATTATTGGGGAAATACCAATGTAGCATTGTGATAAGAACTCTATAGTTTGCAAAATTAATATTATAAGGGAAGATGGGTCTTATTTGAAGATACTATTGTCGGTAATGAGTATAAATTAATATTTAACCATATTAAGGGAAAATATAATAGTTTACCTGACATATTTTCTCGTTCACAAATTTTACAGAAATGAAGAAAGGAACCCTCGGCAGTGGAAGTGAACGCTTTATATTTGGAGATGATAATAAATTGAAAATATTTCCACCAAATACATTCAATATCAAACCGAAGAGCCATATCCGTATTGATGAGATCCAAGAATGCTTATATGATAATCTTTGGTATCAATACATAATGAATAGAGAAGAGAAAGGATACATGTTGTCTAATCTCAGTAGTCTCGCACGATATTTTAATGTGTTGAACAAAAATATTCCAAGGTCAGCAAAATTGAAGTACAAAGAGAAGAACCTTTATATATTATGTTTGACAGAAGTAAACCATAAGAGAAGAACCTTTATATATATATATATATATATATATATATATATATATATATTATGATAACACCCTTAAGAGTCTTATTCTGCTAATACTAGTGTTATTCTGCTAACACTTCTGTACTCCTCCGTTCACTTGACTCGGACCGCACAGCAACAACAGAAAACTGCAGCAGCTCACCCCACCCCACCTAGCGCTCGTTGCCCACCTTCTTCCCCACCACCACCACTACCTGCCGCCCCCACTCCCGCGCACCATCCCCATCCCTCCGGCGCCCCCCCCGTCCCCACCCCTCCGGCGCCCCGCCGCCCCCATCCCTCCCAACTTCTTCCTCCCCCGCCGCCTCCCATCCTCCACTCCACCTTCTCACTGCCGACAGTCAGCGACCGCGGGGACAGCCCCGACCACCATGGCGCCCCACCCCACCACCACCCGCCTCTCCTGCCCCGCCTTCCTATTCTGCCCGCCGCCGCTGCACAGGGTCGTGCCCCCGCCCAACCAACAACATCCGGCGGCCAAGCCCTGCCCAGCAGCCACCGGATCCGGCAGATCCTGCTCCACCTCCCCTCGTGTTCCCCTCCTCAAGATCTCCACCGCTACATGGGTTCCGGTCGTCCTACCTCTCCTCACGCCACTGCACGGACGACCATAGCAGCACCGGAGGCTAGCCACCCTCCTCCCTCTCCTTTCCTTCTTCTTCCTCCTCACTTCTCCGACAATCGCTGCCCGGCGACAAAGGTCGGCCCTCCCCAGGCCGCCGCCGCGTCGCCTTTCCCCCGGCCACCATTGTGCCCCTACCGCGAGCGTCGACCACCTTCTGCGCTGTGGTGGTCGGATCCGTAGCCCCCCGCCCCGGTGGCCTCCCGCCGCGCCACCGTGGCCGGATCCAGTCGACCTCCTGTGCCCACCATCCCGCACAGCCCAGAGTTGGCGGGCAGATCCAGCTCTGATCCATCTTCCTCGCGGCAGAGAGCTAGATCGAGGGAAGACGATAGCCCCGTGCCTTCAAACCTCTTCCACCAACCGCGGCAACGCGTGCAGCGACTGACTGCTCCCCATTGCTACCATCGACGGACTGCACTTCCGTGGCGCCGACGGTGAGTGCCACACCATCCAACTTCCACCCACATGCGCGTGCAGTGCACAACCACTGCGCTGTAGCCCACATCCTAGGTTCTTGGATCTCCCAGCAAGAGCCTCCACCGACGGATCTCATGCGCCCCCTCTTACCCCCGACGAGTTGCCCCTCCTCTCCTTGCATTACAGTGCAGGCAACACCAGACTTGCAGTGCGCCGGGCTCGCGATGGGGTTGGGCGCGCATGCCCATGCAGTTGACGCCCCCTTTTCAAGCATTTCCACTGTACTGCACCTTCGTCCAGTTCCATTGCTTCTACTCCTAACTGCAGGTTTGCCTCCTCCAGTGACCAGGTGTTGGCTTTTTCCTCTGAATCGACTCCTCTCTGCTGCAGACCGTTTTGTTGCAGCTTGCAGCCCACATCATGGGTGTGAGCAACTCTTATGGGGGAGTTCGGGGTCCGTAGTGCACTCCGGTGGGAGCAGTGGTGCACTTTGGTCATTGCGCAGTGCACCCCGTTTCAGTATGCCATATGAACACATGATATGCGTTGGGCTTTCTATCAACTAGTAAAAATAGATTGCTTGTTGCCGGCTGGTGTGTGCTTGATGCAAACGTGTGTGTGTGTGTGTGTGTGTGTGTGTGGATATGCAGTGCAGTCAAGCAATGTATGCAGGTTAGCCGGGAGGGTGTTGCAGTTCGGCAACCAGCCACACCATGTGCAATTTTGAGAAGGTGCATGCGTGTCCGATTTTTTTTGTAATTATTGAAAAAAGCAATGCTGTTCGTTCTGCCATACTCAGTGGTTCACTTGTAAAAAGAAACTATTTGGCGAAAACAATGTTGAATATAATAGTTAATGACAAAGTTTGCTAAATATGGTTTGGTGGTTTACTTTTGGAAACTGAAAATTGCAGCCCACTTATCTCATCCCTGCGGTTCATTTTTTAGGTAAAACAATAAATAAAATGAAATATTTGTCGAGAAGTTCATTTCAACAAGCATTAATGGGTCATTTTTCAAGAGACATAAATGGATGCAGCCCACTTGGAGGAGTCTTGTGGTTCATTGCGTTTAATAAGGAAGAAACAGAGTGTTGTTCACTTGTTTCATGGTAAAAAAGGAAACGATGCAGCTCACTATGTCTTTATTAGATAGATGTGGCTTTGAAGCTCACTTTGTTGTCCCATGCAGTGTGCTATAAAACTTCTACGTGGTTCACTTGTCCCACTTGTAAAAATAGGAGGAAAAATTCTCAAAGAAGCTCATTTCTATATTATATGTAGTTCAATCGCTCGGTCCATGTGGTCCACACGCTTGGTCAACGCGCGTAAAAATTAATAAGTATGGAAAAAAGACAATAAGAACTCATGAGGTTCACTTTGGATAGTGTTACGGTTCACTTTTGGAAGTGTTGTGGTCCACTCTCATTCACGAAATTTTTTGAACAAAAAGACAACAAAAACTCATGTGAGAAAAATTTACGTTTGACAAAAGAAATCATGAAGTTCACATGACCGTTTGATGCGGTGCGGTTTTTCGTCCGATGCAGTGCGGTTTTCAGTCGGATGAAGTACCCACGTCGATTTGGGTGTCGCGAAAAACAGAGTGTCCGCATTTCGGTAAATTCAAAATTCCTCTTAAACCGTAAAGAATTAGAGAGAGTGTTCTACATGAAAAAGTTGCGCCTCATCGATACCTATCCAACGGCGTATCGTTTGAATCATCCCGAGCAGTGGTTTGTAAAAATTTCGCGGAAAACGATCGCTGCCTCTCGTAGTCAGCCGCACGATTTTCAAAATAAACTAAAAACGTAAGGAATCTCAAAAACATTGCAACATATGAAAGTTGCGCCTCATTCGTAGCTTTCCAACAGCGTATCACACGCCTCATTTCGACAAACGGTTCAAAAACTGGAGCGAAAACAGTACCAAATTTTTTTAAAAACTTGAAAAACAGAATTCCACGATTTAGTAAATTTGAAACTGCTCTTAAACCGTAACGAATTAGAGAAATATTTATATATGAAAAAGATGCGCCTCAACGATATCTATCCAACGGCGTATCATTTGCTTCATTCCGACAAGCGGTTTAGAAAAAAACGCGAAAAACGCTCGCTGCCACTCGTCATCCGCCGCACCATTTTCAAAACTGCTCTTAAACCGTGTGAAATATCGAAAACTGTTCAACATGTCAAAGTTGCGCCTGATCCATAGCTTTTCAACGGTATATTATATGTCTCGTTCCGATAATCAATCTAGAGCGAAAACAGTACCAGAAAAACACTGCGTGCAATTTTTTCCGACGCGAAGTTCACTAGTCTATATTGCAGTGCTAGTCGTCAAGAAGATGCAGTGCACTTGCGTTCAGCGTGCAGTGCGGAAGTGGTGTGCAGAATAGTTATTCTGCTAATATTAGCAGAATAGACCGTCTATATATATATATATATATATATATATATATATCATGGGAAGAAGTTCAAATAGAGAAGTTTGTAGCAAAGCGAAGAAACGAAGAGCTAACATTCAAAAGATATGATAATATCAATGATGCCTTGAAATAGGCAAGGAGCAAAATAGGACAAGATTATCATCTTGGCCCAAAGGATAAAGAATATATCCAGAAGCGAAGAGGCATAGATAAAAATATATTGGACAAGATTATTATATTGACCTAAAGGATAAATAATATATCCAGAATGTAACATCCCAAATTTCCAATTTGGAATGTTATACATAGATCATCATTGCATATCATATTTTATTGCATTTTGGTTGATCCTAGAAATTCTAAGCAACTCAAAGACCCTCGGAGAGAGTTGGGGATTTCGTTTATTTTTCATATTTGAGTTTTCTCAAATTTTGAAAAGAGGATCATTTGGTTTTAATCATTTTTGTCTCCGAATATTTCCAATGTTAAAATGAAAGAGAGGAGATAAAATGACTTCTCCAAAATAAAATAAATATTAGAGGAAAAATATTAAAATCAAATAAGATTTTTGTTTGGACTTTTATTGCTATTTTATTTGAATTAGGAAAAAGTGCGTTTTTCAAAATTACATTAGAGGCCCAAATAAATGTTCACATTGTCCGTGATATTATTAAAGGACCGTGAAAATTTATTTCAAGATTTTTGGACTCTGTTTAGTATTTATTTTATTTTTTTCCGCGTGGGGATTCTTTTTAAAAGTTGAATCGACTTAACGGGCCGTGTCTAACCTGGACACTGCGCCCAGCCGGCCCTTTAAAAGCCACGGCCCGACCCCGCCGCCAGCCTAGCCCCGCCGCCCCGCCAACCCTAGCGTCGTCGCCGCCGCCGCGCGAAGCCGCCGCCCGTCGCCGCTGCCACCCCGTCGCCCCGCCGCCGCCCGCCGCCGATCCCGTCGCCGTCGAGGTAGCCGCCGCCGTACGGTTTTCCCAGAAAAATCGATTGTTTTTTTTTCGAAACCCTAGATTTGTTTTTTTCAGATCGGTTCGGTTTTTTTTCCGGTTAAGTTAAGTAGCGGACGTTCGTCCGTACGTTCGTTTTAACGAATGCTGTTCGTCAGTTAGCAGCAGACAGCGAACGTTCGTTCGTTAGCCTGTTCGTTTGCTTTTCTTTTTCAGGGTTTTTCCGCGATTATTTTTTATCGTGATTTCTGCCCTGATCTTCATTTTCGTTTATCTTTTCGCTCGTTTATCGGAATCAGGTGAAACAAGCGCCTAGATCTTCGTCTCAAAGCCCTCTTTCTATTTAACCAACTTGAACAAGATTTTGGTACAGTAAAATTTGACTTTAGTCCAGATTAATAAATGGATCTTGTTTCTTTCGTAGTTTCAGTTTCGTTGCTCCGTTTGATTTGATTTTTTTGCAAACCGGAGTTCTTCAGTTGAACTTTCTGGTAGATCTTCTTATTTGAGTTTTACCCGTGTTTATAGTTGAGTGCTCATTGTATGTTAATTTTTTTTACGATAGAACACCCAGAGTGCGAAGCGTGCTACTACGAGTCCCTAGGTTTTGCAGATCATCAGCAAGGCAAGTAACACTTTGATCATATCCCTTTATTACCCAGTTTTTATGCATTAGTTACAACCCTCAAACATTGCATGGTTAGGATCTGTTTAACATGTGGGCTTGGGAAGTAGATGATGAGGTAGAACCTATTACCCTTTTATTATCAAACCTTTGGGAGTTTCTTCTACGTTATGCTCAGGATTGCTATGCTATGCTCATAGACGTGTTTTGGGTGAGTGTATCCATGACAGATATGAGTATTGTTAATTAATGGTTAACTTAAGGTGGCTACTTAAACACACATCTGGGTGGATTGGTTGAGGCACCCTGGAGTACCCAGTGGTTGTCAAGGCACCTGGAGAATCCAGTGTTGTCCTAGGATATCCCAGAGTACCCGTGTGATCATCCTACGGTTCGCCACCCAGGCTCAAAAAGATCATAAGATTATTTTCATGCTGGAAACTTCCCTGTGCAGCCATGATACATCCATTTTGCATCATGCTTTTATATAAATATTTATTGCATTATGGGCTATTATTACACATTATATCTCAATACTTATGGCTATTCTCTCTTATTTTACAAGGTTTACCATGAAGAGGGGGGATGCCGGTAGATGGAATTCTGGCTGGAAAAGGAGCAAACGTTGGAAACCTATTCTGCACAACTCCAAAAGACCTGAGACTCCACGAAACAACCTTTTGGATTTATTAAGAAATTATGAGTAAAAGAAATAGGCCAGGGGCCCACACCCTGTCCAGGAGACAGGGGGCGCGCCCCTAGGGCGCGGCCCCCTATCTCCTAGGCCCCCTGGTGGGCCTCCGGCGTCCATCTTCTGCTATATGAAGGGTTTTGTCCTGGAAAAATTCGTGGGCAAGCTTACGAGACGAAACTCCGCCGCCACAAGGCGGAACCTTGGCGGAATCAATCTAGGGCTCTGGCGGAGCTGTTCTGCCGGGGACACTTCCCTCCGGGAGGGGGAAATCATCACCAACGTCATCACCAACGATCCTCTCATCGAGAGGGGGTCAATCTCCATCAACGTCTTCACCAGCACCATCTCATCTCAAAACCCTAATTCATCTCTTGTATCCAATCTTGTATCAAAACCACAAATTGGTACCTGTGCGTTGCTAGTAGTGTTGATTACTCCTTGTAGTTGATGCTATTTGGTTTACTTGGTGGAAGATCATATGTTCAGATCCTTTATGCATATTATTACCCCTCTGATTATGAACATGAATATGCTTTGTGAGTAGTTACGTTTGTTCCTAATGACATGGGTGAAGTCTTGCTATTAGTAGTCATGTGAATTTGGTATTCGTTCGATATTTTGATGAGATGTATGTTGTCTTTCCTATAGTGGTGTTATGTGAACGTCGACTACATGACACTTCACCATTATTTGGGCCTAGAGGAAGGCATAGGGAAGTAATAAGTAGATGATGGGTTGCTAGAGTGACAGAAGATTAAACCCTAGTTTATGCATTGCTTCGTTAGGTGTTGATATGGACCCATATGTTTAATGTTGTGGTTAGGTTTACCTTAATACTCCTTTTTGTAGTTGTGGATGCTTGCAATAGGGATTAATCATAAGTGGGATGCTTGTCCATGTTAGGGCAGTACCCAAGTGCCGGTCCACCCACATATCAAATTATCAAAGTACCGAACGCGAATCTTACGAACGTGATGAAACTAGCTTGACGATAATTCCCAATGTGTCCTCGAGAGCTCCTTCCTCATTATTAGAATTTGTCCAGGCTTATCCTTTGCTACATAAAGGATTGGGCCACCTTGCTGCACTTTATTTACTTCATTTACTTTTTGCTCGTTACAATTTATCTTATCACAAAACTATCTATCACCTACTATTTCAGTGCTTGCAGAGAAAACCTTACTGAAAACCGCTTATCATTTCCTTTTGCTCCTCGTTGGGTTCGACACTCTTACTTATCGAAAGGACTACGATAGATCCCCTACACTTGTAGGTCATCAAGACTCTTTTCTGGCGCCGTTGCCGGGGAGCCTAGCGCTCTTGGTGAGTGGAACTTGGTAAGGAAACATTTATATAGTGTGCTGAAATCTTCTGTTACTTGTCACTATGGAAACTAATCCTTTGAGGGGCTTGTTTGGGGTATCTTCACCCCAACCAGAAGAGCAAAGAGATGCTCCTCAACCTACTGAACCTTATGAAAATATTCACTTTGAGATTCCTTCGGGTATGATAGAAAAACTGCTAGCTAATCCTTTTGCAGGAGACGGAACATTGCATCCCGACTTACACCTCATCTTTGTGGATGAAGTTTGTGGATTATTTAAGCTTGCAGGTATTCCCGATGATGTTGTCAAAAGGAAGGTCTTCCCTTTATCTTTGAAGGGAGATGCAATGACATGGTATAGGCTATGTGATGATACGGGATCTTGGAATTATAAGCGATTGAAGTTGGAATTTCACCAGAAATTCTATCCTATGCATCTTGTTCATCGTGATCGTAATTACATATATAATTTCTGGCCTCGCGAAGGAGAAAGCATCGCTCAAGCTTGGGGGAGGCTTAAGTCAATGTTGTATTCATACCCCAATCATGAGCTCTCTCGGGAAATGATTATTCAGAATTTTTATGCTCGGCTTTCTCTTGATAATCGCAACTTGCTCGATACTTCCTGTGCTGGTTCCTATATGTTGAAGACTATTGATTTCAAATGGGACTTATTGGAAATAATTAAACGCAACTCTGAAGATTGGGGTTCCGACGATGGTAAGGAGTCAGGTATGACACCTAAGTTTGATTGTGTTAAATCTTTTATGGATACCGATGCTTTCCATGGATTTAGCTCTAAGTATGGACTTGACTCTTAGATAGTAGCTACTTTTTGTGAAACTTTTGCTACTCACGTTGATCTCCCTAAAGAGAAGTGATTTAAATATAATCCTCCTGTTGAAGTGAAAGTAGTTGCACCTATTACAGTCAAAGAGAAGACTATTACATATAGTGATCCTATTATTCCTACTGCTTATGTTGAAAAACCTCCTTTTCCTGTTAGGATAAAAGATCATGTTAAAGCTTCGACTGTTGTTCGTAAGAGTAATACTAGGACCTATACACCTTCTGAGCAAATTAATGTTGAACCTGGTATTGCCATGATTAAAGATCTCTTGGATGAGGACTTAGATGGGCAGGTTATCTCTTTCTTGGGTGAAACTGCTAATATTGCTAGACCCGATACTAAGACACGTAGACCTGTTGTAGGCACGCCTGTTATTTCTGTTAAAATAGGAGATCATTGTTATCATGGTTTATGTGATATCTGTGCTAGTGCTAATGTGATACCTTATGATCTTTATAAAGAAATTTGCACGATATTGCACCTGTTGAATTAGAAGATACTGATGTCAATATTAAGCTTGCTAATAGGGATACCATTAAGCCTATTGGGATTGTTAGAGATGTTGAAGTCTTGTGTGGGAAGATTAAATACCCTGCTGATTTTCTTGTTCTTGGTTCCCCACAAGATGATTTTTGTCCCATTATTTTTGGTAGGCCCTTCTTGAATATTGCTAGTGCTAAGATTGATTGTGAAAAGAATATTGTCACTGTTGGCATAGATGGTATGTCTCATGAGTTCAATTTCTCCAAGTTTAGTAGACAACATCATGAAAAGGAACCATCTAGTAAGGATGAAATTATTGGTCTTGCTTCCATTGCTATTCCTCCAACTGATCTGTTAGAACAATATTTGCTAGACCATGAAAATGATATGTTTATGAAGGAAAGGGAAGAAATAGATGAAGTGTTCCTTAAACAAGAACCTATGCTGAAACATAATCTTCCTGTTGAAATTCTTGGGGATCCCCCTCCATCCAAGGGTGATCCCGTGTTTGAACTCAAACCATTACCTGATAATCTTAAGTATGCTTATCTTGATGAAAAATAAATATATTTAGTGCTAACCTTTCAGAGAAAGAAGAAGAAAGATTATTGAAAACTCTGAAGAAGCACCGAGCTGCTATTGGATATACTCTGGACGATCTTAAGGGCATTAGTCCCACATTATGTCAACACAAAATTTCAGTGGAGAAAGATGCCAAACCTGTTAGAGATCCTCAAAGACGATTAAATCCCAAAATGAAGGAAGTGGTAAGAAAGGAGATACTAAAACTCCTTGAGGCAGGTATTATTTATCCCGTTGCTGATAGTGAATGGGTAAGCCCTGTCCATTGTGTCCCTAAAAAGGGAGGTATTACCGTTGTTCCTAATGATAAAGATGAATTGATCCCACAAAGAATTATTACAGGCTATAGGATGGTAATTGATTTCCGTAAGTTAAATAAAGCTACTAAGAAAGATCATTACCCTTTACCTTTTATTGATCAAATGCTAGAAAGGCTATCCAAACACACACAATTTTGCTTTCTAGATGGTTATTCTGGCTTCTCTCAGATACCTGTTTCAGTGGGGGATCAATCTAAAACTACTTTTACTTGCCCTTTTGGTACTTTTGCTTATAGACGTATGCCTTTTGGTTTATGTAATGCACCTACTACCTTTCAAAGATGCATGGTGGCTATATTTTCTGATTTTTGTGAAAAGATTTGTGAGGTATTCATGGATGACTTCTCCGTCTATGGATCCTCTTTTGATGATTGTTTGAGCAACCTTGATCGAGTTTTGCGGAGATGCGAATACACTAGTCTCGTCCTGAATTGGGAAAAGTGTCACTTTATGGTTAATGAAGGCATTGTCTTGGGGCACAAGATCTCCGAGAGAGGTATTGAAGTTGATAAAGCCAAAGTTGATGCTATTGAAAAGATGCCATGTCCCAAGGACATAAAAGGTATAAGAAGTTTCCTTGGTCATGCCGGTTTTTATAGGAGGTTCATTAAGGACTTTTCTAAAATCTCTAGGCATCTGACTAACTTATTGCAAAAAGATATTCCTTTTGTCTTTGATGATGAGTGTGTAGAAGCATTTGAAAAACTTAAGAAAGCTTTGATCACTGCACCTATTGTTCAGCCACCTGATTGGAATTTACCTTTTGAAATTATGTGCGATGCTAGTGATTATGTTGTAGGGGCTGTTTTAGGGCAAAGAGTTGATAAGAAATTGAATGTTATCCATTATACTAGCAAGACTCTTGATACTGCCCAGAGAAATTATGCTACCACTGAAAAAGAGTTCTTAGCAGTTGTGTTTGCATGTGATAAGTTTAGACCTTATATTGTTGATTCCAAAGTTACTATTCACACTGATCATGCTGCTATTAAATATCTTATGGAAAAGAAAGATGCTCAGCCTAGACTCATTATATGGGTTCTCTTGCTCCAAGAATTTGACTTGCATATTGTTGATAGAAAAGGAGCTAAGAACCCCGTTGCAGACAACTTGTCTAGGCTAGAGAATGTTCTTGATGACCCACTGCCTATTAATGATAGCTTTCCTAATGAACAATTAGCGGTCGTCAATGCTTCTCGTACTGCTCCTTGGTATGCTGACTATGCTAATTATATTGTTGCTAAATATATACCGCCTAGTTTCACATACCAGCAAAAGAAAAAGTTCTTTTATGATTTAAGACATTACTTCTGGGATGATCCACACCTTTATAAAGAAGGAGTAGATGGTATTATTAGACATTGTGTGCCTGAGCATGAACAGGAACAAATCCTACGCAAGTGTCACTCTGAATCCTATGGAGGACACCACGTTGGAGATAGAACTGCACACAAGGTACTACAATCTGGTTTTTATTGGCCTACTCTTTTCAAAGATGCTCGTAAGTTTGTCGTATCTTGTGATGAATGTCAAAGAATAGGTAACATCAGTAGACGTCAAGAAATGCCTATGAATTATTCTCTTGTTATTGAACCGTTTGATGTTTGGGGCTTTGATTATATGGGACCTTTTCCTGCCTCCAATGGTTATACACATATTTTAGTTGCTGTTGATTACGTTACTAAGTGGGTAGAAGATATTCCAACTAGTAGTGCTGATCATAACACTTCTATTAAAATGCTTAAAGAAGTTATTTTTCCGAGTTTTGGAGTCCCTAGATATCTTATGACTGATGGTGGTTCACACTTTATTCATGGTGCTTTCTGTAAGATGCTTGCTAAGTATGATGTCAATCATAGAATTGCATCTCCATATCACCCGCAGTCTAGTGGTCAAGTAGAGTTGAGCAATAGAGAGCTCAAATTAATTTTGCAAAAGACTGTGAATAGATCTAGAAAGAATTGGTCGAAAAAACTTGATGATGCATTATGGGCCTATAGAACTGCATAACAAAATCCTATGGGTATGTCTCCATATAAGATGGTTTATGGAAAAGCATGTCATTTACCTCTTGAACTTGAACATAAAGCATATTGGGCTATTAAAGAGCTTAATTATGACTTCAAACTTGCCGGTGAGAAAAGGTTATTTGATATTAGCTCACTTGATGAATGGAGAACCCAAGCATATGAGAATGCTAAGCTTTTCAAAGAAAAAGTCAAACGCTGGCATGATAAAAGGATACAAAAGTGCGAGTTTAACGTAGGAGATTATGTGTTATTGTTCAACTCTCGTTTAATATTTTTTGCAGGAAAACTTCTCTCAAAATGGGAAGGCCCCTACGTTATCGAGGAGGTCTATCGTTCTGGTGCTGTAAAAATCAACAACTTTGAAGGCACAAATCCGAGGGTGGTAAACGGTCAAAGAATTAAACATTATATTTCAGGTAATCCTATCAATATTGAAACTAATATTATTGAAACCATAACCCTTGAGGAATATATAAGAGACACTTTCCAGAACATTCCAGACTCCGAAAAGGCATAGGTACGTGGTACGGTAAGTAAACCGACTCCAAAACAACTCTAATGGAAATTTTCATCAGTTTTGGATTATTTAAGGATTTTAGGAAAAAAGAAGTAGTCCGAAAGGGACACGAGGCTCCCACGAGAGAGGAGGGCGCCCCCCCTGTAGGGCGCGCTCCCTTGTCTCGTGGGCACCTCGTGTGCCTCCCGGACTCCGTTTTCTTGTATGTTACGTATTTTGGTCGGCAAAACTTCATTATATATACTCCCGAAGGTTTTGACCACCGTATCACGCAAGTATCCTCTGTTTTCGTTTCGAGCTGTTTCTGTTTCAGATCTAGAGCATCATGTCGTCTTCAAGCGCTCCCAAGGACAAGTTTTTCGAGAGGGTTATCAACCCCTATCTTGCGGAGGTGCTGCATCACCCTCAAACCATTGAGATGCGTGAGGAGGTGTTGCACATCCGCGATGTGGAAGGACCAAGGCGTACCGAGAGCATGGAGACAAAGCTCGAAGCCATGGAACAAGAAGTTTTCAAGTGTCAAGGGATGGTGGAGCATGGACTCAACGCCAACCAGATGATGATCACGGAGTTCACCAACAAGCACAAGCTGGATGTCAAAGTCATTGGGGAGAACAACTTCAAGCTTCAAGAGAAAATCCAGCACCTCCAAGCCCAGATTTATGACCTGCAAAACCAGAACTGTGAGTATGAATATAGATTCAAGCGAATGAGTTTGGCTGCAGATTTAAGGATCCCAGAGACTCGATCATCCTTTTATGATGGAGAGCCTATGCCTTGGAAGACGGATGACAAGCCTACTTCATCAACAACTCCTACTTCACCACCTCCAAAGAAATAATCACATGGGTATGGGCACTCCCCTTGGCAACTGCCAAGCTTGGGGGAGGTGCCCCGGTATCGTATCACCATCACACTCCTTTCTTTACCGTTTTATTTAGTTCGATCCTTTTAGTAGTATCTTGATCTAGTAGATTGAAGTTTTGATATCAAGTAGTTTTGAGTTTTTCGTTGTGATCTCTTTATGTAATTGAGTCCGTGTGCTATCTATAATAAAGATTAGTGTTGAGTCAAGGGCTTTGCTATGTTGCTATGGTCTTGAAAGTAGAAAGAACAAAAGAGTTCATATTGATCTTGTGGATAGTGATAACTTCACACATAGAAAGTATGAGGCATAAAAATTGTTGAGAGTTGATAAACGTAGCCTTGGTCATCGTTGCAATTAATAGGAAGTGATAAGGAAAGAGGGGTTCACATATATTATTTTGGACATCTTTTATGATTGTGAAGCACTCATTAAGTATGACATGCTAAAAGAGTTGACGTTGGACAAGGAAGACAACGTAATGGTTTATGTTTTCCGACATCTCAGTTAAAGTATATTGTCATTGACCTTCCAAACATCTTGAGCTTGCCTTTCCCCCTCATGCTAGCCAAAACTCCTCGCACCAAGTAGAGATACTACTTGTGCTTCCAAATATCCTTAAACCCAGTTTTGCCATGAGAGTCCACCATACCTACCTATAGATTGAGTAAGATCCTTCAAGTAAGTTGTCATCGGTGCAAGCAATAAAAATTGCTCTCTAAATATGCATGACTTATTAGTGTAGAGAAAATAAGCTTTGTACGAACTTGTTGTGGAAGTAATAAAAGCGACGGATTGCATAATAAAGGTCCACATACAAGGGGCAATATAAAGTGACGTTCTTTTGCATTAAGATTTTGTGTATCCAACCCTAAAAGCGCATGACAACCTCTGCTTCCCTCTGCGAAGGGCCTATCTTTTACTTTATGTTTTTACTTTATGCTTGAGTCAAGGTGATCCTCACCTTTCCCTTTTCATTTTATCCTTTGGAAAGCTCTTCGTGTTTGAAAGATCATGATATATATATATATATATCCAATTGGATGTAAGTTGGCATAGGCTATTATTGTTGACATCACCTAAAGGTGAATATGTTGGGAGGCAACACAAGAAGCCCCTATCTTTCTCAGTGTCCGGTTGAAACTCTATAACCACAAGTATTGCGTGAGTGTTAACAATTATGGGGGACTACGATATAGTTGAGTATGTGAGCTTGCTGAAAAGCTCTATTATTGACTCTTTCTGATGTTACGATAAATTGCAATTGCTTCAATGACTGAGATTATAGTTTGTCTGTTCCCAATGAAGTTTTTGAACCATACTTGACATTGTGAATTGCTTATTACTTGAACATAGGAAATCATATGACAAAATCCATATATGTTGCTGTTATTAGAATGATCATGATGCCCTCATGTCCGTATTTTATTTTTATCGACACCTCTATCTCTAAACATGCGGACATATTTTTCGATTTCGGCTTCCGCTTGAGGACAAGCGATGTCTATGTTTGGGGGAGTTGATACGTCCATTTTGCATCATGCTTTTATTTCAATATTTATTGCATTATGGGCTGTTATTACACATTATATCTCAATACTTATGGCTATTCTCTCTTATTTTACAAGGTTTACCATGAAGAGGGGGGATGCCGGCAGCTGGAATTCTGGCTGGAAAAGGAGCAAACGTTGGAAACCTATTCTACACAACTCCAAAAGACCTGAGACTCCACGAAACAACTTTTTGAATTTATTAAGAAATTATGAGCAAAAGAAATAGGCCAGGGGGCCCACACCCTGTCCAGGAGACAGCCCCCCCTAGGGCGCGACCCCCTATCTCCTGGGCCCCCTCGTGGGCCTTCGGCGCCCATCTTCTGCTATATGAAGGGTTTTGTCCTGGAAAAATTCATGGGCAAGCTTACAAGACGAAACTCCGCCGCCACGAGGCGGAACCTTGGCGGAATCAATCTAGGGCTCTGGCGGAGCTGTTCTGCTGGGAACACTTCCCTCCAGTAGGGGGAAATCATCACCAACGATCCTCTCATCGAGAGGGGGTCAATCTCCATCAACATCTTTACCAGCACCATCTTATCTCAAAACCCTAGTTCATCTCTTCTATCAAATCTTGTATCAAAACCACAAATTGGTACCCGTGGGTTGGTAGTAGTGTTGATTACTCCTTGTAGTTGATGCTATTTGGTTTACTTGGTGGAAGATCATATGTTCAGATCCTTTATGCATATTATTACCCCTCTGATTATGAACATGAATATGCTTTGTGAGTAGTTACGTTTGTTCCTGAGGACATGGGTGAAGTCTTGCTATTAGTAGTCATGTGAATTTGGTATTCGTTCGATATTTTGATGAGATGTATGTTGTCTTTCCTCTAGTGGTGTTATGTGAACGTCGACTACATGACACTTCACCATTATTTGGGCCTAGAGGAAGGCATAGGGAAGTAATAAGTGGATGATAGGTTGCTAGAGTGACAGATGCTTAAACCCTAGTTTATGCGTTGCTTCATTAGGGGTTGATATGGACCCATATGTTTAATGCTGTGGTTAGGTTTATCTTAATACTCCTTTTTGTAGTTGTGGATGCTTGCAATAGGGGTTAATCATAAGTGGGATGCTTGTCCATGTTAGGGCAGTACCCAAGTGCCGATCCACCCACATATCAAATTATCAAAGTACCGAACGCGAATCTTACGAACGTGATGAAACTAGCTTGACGATAATTCCCAATGTGTCCTCGGGAGATCCTTCCTCATTATTGGAATTTGTCCAGGCTTATCCTTTGCTACATAAAGGATTGGGCCACCTTGCTGCACTTTATTTACTTCATTTACTTTTTGCTCGTTACTATTTATCTTATCACAAAACTATCTATCACCTACTATTTCAGTGCTTGCAGAGAAAACCTTACTGAAAACCGCTTATCATTTCCTTCTGCTCCTCATTGGGTTCGACACTCTTACTTATCGAAAGGACTATGATAGATCCCCTACACTTGTGGGTCATCAAACCACAAGCCAATATGGGCTCTGGCATAGTTGAGTAAGTTGCGTGAGCTCTTGAAGAGGTAGACTAGTAGATGTGGTGGGTTGTAGGTGGTACTGTCTACCCAGAGTAGAGAGTTAATGCTTCAGAAAGGCTATGTCTCGATCCTCCGATCATGGATGTGTTCGAGTCTTGTGGGGGAAAAGTGCACAAACCTCTGCAGAGTGTACAAACTAATCATGATTAGCCTTGTCCCTGGTTATGGAACATCTTGAGTACCTGGTTCTTGGATTATCATGTTGATCTCATCACTCTAATTTAATTTGATTGGGTTAATGTTGATGTTTAATTGGGATTGAGTTGGAGGAACCTTCTCAATGTTTAACAACCACCATGATAGTTAAATAAAATTTATTCCCTATGTTGTAGGAAAAAATTGGCTTTATGCACAAACTGTAGCCTTAGAGCTTTCCACCAGCCATATATGCATGTAGTGATATCATTTATCTGTTCATTACTCTATGTATTACATTGCCAACATATTCCATGTGCTGACCCATTTCGGGCTGCAACATATCATGTTACAGACTTTCCAGACGACGAGTAAGGTGCCATAGGTCGTTGTCGTTCACTCAGCTATGCTGTTGGAGTTGATGGACTCACTTTAGCTTCCAAACCTTCCGCTGTTATCTTATTTAGATGGCCTTAAGCCATATTATTGTAATAAGTTCTCTTTTGAGACATTCGATGTAATAAGTGTGTGATTGCAACTCTGTTATAAATCCTCAAGTACTATGCGTGCCACAATTACCGATCCAGGGTTGACACTGATGCACAGAGACTAGACTGTTTGAGGCCTGGTCGCTACAAGATGGTGTGAGAGCACACGCTGACTGTAGGGCACCACCACTAAGCTAAAACCATAGGTCACTCTTCTCTACTCATTTCTGACTCCTCTCCCTTTTCTACTCTATAGGATGGCGGACTCAAGGAACAAGTTTACACAACCGGATGAAGATACACCTTTTGGACGGCACCTGAAGGAAGTCACTAGGTACCTGAACATCGGAATACCAAGCTTCACCGGGACCTACATCACCACCTTACCAGAAGAGGAACATTGGATGATTCGAGTTCAAGTTCCAGGAAGGACGTTCATGCCAGTCACCGAGCCCATAGAGTTTTCCTTTGATGCACCAACCCAGAGTCTAGGAAAGGGCATGGCAGCCCACATCACCATGGGACACATTGGAGAAGTCTACCACAAGGATCTTAAGGATACTATCTACAAGATATGTGGGAGCCGAGATGAGCAATGGGAGATGATCAACACCAGGAGGGACAGGTCCATTGCAACTTTCATCCAAGAGTTAAACCAGCAGATTCGTCGCCAGGAGAACCAGATGTGCGCAGGCATGATAGAGCTGAAGAAGGCAATGACCAGGATCACGGAGCTAGAGGAAGAACTCAAGTCCACACGCGATGGATATGAAGTGGAAATGACGATACTAGTGGAGAAGAATAACGATCTAACAAGGAAACTAGGAGTATTCATGGGAGACCCCGCGATAGGAGGAGATGACGACGATTCCAAGGACATTCGTTCGGAGGACTACATCATCATCTGCGACACCGACTCAGACCTCGACGACAGCGATGATGACTATGTTGATGAAGCTGGAGCGGATATCATGGAGTCTTCTACAGATTAAAACTTCTAGTTGACCACCATATCAGTAGTAGTATTCCCCCATGTATATAGTACAGTCCAAGCACTTTTGTAACGATAGTTAGACCGACTGTATGCCCTTGTTTGAATTGATTGAAGTGATATGATTGTGTTTGTCTCATGTACATATGGGTAGTGTTTTCCCTTTAGACCTCATTCTATTCTGTTCCTCATCTTTTCTAAACCCATCAGATGCCTCCGAGACGTGACAATGGATTTTCTTTCCCACCAGAGCTCATTCAGTTGATCCAGCAGCAGAATACCTTGATGCAGCTATTAGTTCAGAATCAGAACCAAGGGAACAACAACAACAACAACAACCCACCACCACCACCACCTGTTGATCACTTAGCCCGTTTTCTAAGGCTAAATCCGCCGGTGTCTCTAGCAGCACCGAGCCGATTGTTGCAGATGATTGGCTCTGCAAGATTGGAAGGGAGCTGACCACTACAGGATGCACAGATGCGGAGAGAGTGCATTTTGCCGCACACTAGCTTGATGGACCCACAACATCATCGTGGGAGAATTTCAAGGCCACCTACCCATTGACACTGTTACATGGGATCGGTTTCAACAGTTGCGCACTGCCCATGTTTCAGCAGGAGCTATGGCCATGAAGAAGCGCGAGTTTCGCAACTTGCCCCAAGGAGGACGCACAGTGGGCCAGTATGTGGATGAGTTTAGTAAGTTAGCACGTTATGCCCCTGATGATGTAGCTACAGATGCCGCTAAGAAGGAGAAGTTTCTGGAAGGACTGAATGATGAGCTAAGCATGCAGTTGATGGTGGAAACCTTCAACAACTACCAGGAGTTGGTAGATAGAGCTCTCATGATTGAAGGGAAGCAGAATCAGATAGACATCCGCAAGAGGAAGTATGGACAAGGGATGTACAATTCAGGAGCTCAGCAGAGGCCCCGTTTTACCCCGAACTCGGGAGAACACATTCACCATAACCATGGAGGCCATAATTCCAATGGAGGAAGTTCGCATAACCATAGTGGCCCCAAGAATGGGAATGTGAATGGAGGAAGCAACGGCCAGAACCGTTCCAACCCAGCAACGCCCGCCAAGAAGGATCTAAGTCACATTACTTGTTTCAAGTGTGGGAAGAATGGACATTACGCCATGGAGTGTTTTGAAGCAAAGAATGGAAATGGAAATGGAGGCTCTGGGAAGAAGCCCAACCCTTTCAACAGGGGGTAAGTGAACCACGTTAGCGTGGAGGAGGTTGAAGAGCAGCCAGATGCAGTTATAGGTAAGTTTTTGGTTAAGTCATTTACTGCAATTGTTTTTTTGATACTGGTGCATCGCATTCATAGATATCAAGGGGATTTGTGGATAAGTATCACCTGCCAACCCAAGCCCTTAGGTCACCCATGCTAGTAACCTCACCAGGAGCAGAGTAAATGGTCAGCCTATGGTGTGATCGGTTACCATTCAGGATTGGTAACTACGTGTTTCCCTCAGACCTAATAGTATTGGAGTCACAAGGATTGGATGTAATATTAGGCATGGATTGGTTATCAAAGTATGGAGGGAACATTGACTGCGCCAGTATGTATCCCGGCATGTGCCGAAGAGGACTCAAGTGAATTCCTTATCAGGAGTTGTACAGGAGGAAGTACCAGTGGTGAAGGATTTCCCTGATGTATTTCCAAAGGAGTTGCCAGGCATGCCACCGGATAGAGACATTGAGTTTTTGATTGAGCTTTTGCCAGGCACCGGGCCGATATCAAAGAGACCATACCGGATTCCCGCAAAGGATTTGGAGGAAATTAAGAAACATATTAAGGAGTTACTAGATAAAGGGTACATTCGACCAAGCTCATCACCTTAGGGATGTCTAGTACTTCTAGTGGAGAAGAAGGATGGATCGTTAAGGATGGTTGTTGATTATCGTGCGTTGAATGAAGTGACGATCAAGAACAAGTACCCACTGCCTATGATCAATGATTTGTTTGACCAGTTGCAAGGAGCTAAGGTATTTTCCAAGATCGATCTACGATCAGGATACCATCAGCTGAAGATTCGAGAGCAGGATATACCTAAGACAACTTTTACCACCAGGTACGGGCTATATGAGTATACCGTTATGTCATTTGGTCTGACTAATGCGCCTGCCTATTTCATGAACATGATGAACAAGGTGTTTATGGAGTTTTTGACAAAGTTCGTCGTTGTGTTCATTGATGATATTTGTCTACTCGAAGAATGAAGAGGAGCATAAGGAGCATTTGCGTTTGGTTCTTGAGAAGCTCAGAGAACATCAGTTGTATGCCAAGTTCAGCAAGTGTGAATTTTGGTTGAAGGAAGTTGGATTTCTCGGACATGTTATATCCGGAGAAGGAATAGCAGTAGACCCCACCAAGGTAGTTTCTGTGACTAAATGGGTAGCACCCATGTCAGTTGGAGAAATCAGGAGTTTTCTTGGACTCGCAGGATATTACCGGAGGTTCATTGAGAATTTCTCCAACATTGCAAAGCCCATGACAGAGTTGTTGAAGAAGGACACCAAGTTCAAATGGACTGAGGAATGTGAAGCCAGTTTTCAGGAGTTGAAGAAACATTTGGTTACAGCCCCAGTGCGGATTCTTCCAGACCAACGTAAGGACTATCAAGTGTATTGCGATGCTTCACGTCAAGGACTTGGAGCAGTTCTTATGCAGGAGGGAAGAGTTGTTTCATATGCCTCACGACAGCTTAAACCTCATGAGCAAAATTATGCTACACAGGATTTGGCGTTAGTAGCCGTAGTGCATGCGTTGAAGACATGGAGACATTTCCTAATCGGAAACCACTGTGAGGTATACATGGATCACAAGAGTTTGAAGTATATCTTCACGCAGAAGGAGTTGAATCTCAGACAAAGGAGATGGTTGGAGCTCATGAAGGATTATGATATGAAGTTGCATTATCATCCCGGAAAGGCTAACGTAGTAGCCGATGCGTTGAGTCGTAAGAGCTATGTTAATACGCTCATGACCGGAGGATTACCTAAGGAGTTAGCAGAGGAGCTTCGCGAGCTATGTTTGGAAATAGTTCCGAGAGGTTATGTAGCAGCATTGGAAATTCAGTCTACTTTGATGGATAAGATCAGAGAAGCCCAGAAGACTGACAAGGAGATTGCTGAGATAAAGGAAAGGATGAGCAAAGCCAAGGCTAAAGGATTTCATGAGGATGAGCATGATACTTTATGGTTTGAGGATCGCATATATGTGCCTAATGACCCCGAGATCAAGAAGTTGATTCTGCAGGAGGCCCATGATTCACCGTATTCGATTCACCCCAAAAATACTAAGATGTATTTGGATTTGAAGAAAAGTTTTTGGTGGACAGGGATGAAGAAAGATATTGCTGAGTATGTAGCAGTATGTGATGTATGTCAGAGAGTGAAGACAGAGCATCAGAAGCCAGCAAGTTTGCTACAGCCATTGCCGATACCTGAATGGAAGTGGGACAAGCTTGGCATGGATTTAATCACGGGATTGCCTAGGACTCGTTCAGGCTATGAATCGATATGGGTTATAGTCGATCAATTGACGAAAGTATCTCATTTCATCCCAGTGAAGACCACTTATACCAGTGCTAAGTTGGCAAAGATATACATGACCAGGATCGTATGTCTGCATGGAGTTCCGAGGACCATTGTTTCTGACAGAGGAACCCAGTTTACCTCAAAGTTCTGGAATCAGTTGCATGAGACTTTGGGTACTAGGCTAGAGTTTAGTACAACCTTTCATCCACAGACAGATGGACAGACCGAGAGAGTTAATCAGATTCTGGAGGACATGTTGAGAGCTTGTGCGCTAGATTATGGATCTTGTTGGGACGACAATTTACCGTATGCAGAGTTCTCTTACAACAACAACTATCAAGCCAGTTTGAAGATGGACCCTTTCGAAGCCTTGTAGGGAAGGAGGTGCAGGACACCGTTACTATGGGATGAAGTTGGAGATCGTCAGTTGTTTGGACCAGATTTGATTAAGGAGTCTGAAGAGAAGGTTAAGTTGATTCGCGACCGACTCAAGGTTGCCCAATCCAGGCAGAAGAGCTATGCGGATTCTAAATGCAAGGAGGCAGTTTATGAAGTAGGAGACAGAGTATATCTTTGTGTGTCCCCACTTTGAGGAGTTAAGCATTCTGGAGTTAAGGGAAAGTTAGCACCACGTTTTGTGGGACCATACAAAGTTTTGGAACGTATGGGAGAAGTTTCTTACAAGCTGGAATTACCAGAATGATTGTCAGGATTTTCCTCTAAGAGATACAGTGCCACTGGAAGCGATTTAGCTGGATAGCGATCTGACTTATATGGAGAAACCAGTGAAGATTCTTGAGTTTGCCAGCCGAGTCACCCGCAGCAAGGTTATCAAGTTTTGCAAAGTTCAGTGGAGCCACCATACCGAGGAGGAAGCCACTTGGGAACGAGAGGAAGACCTATGGAAGGACCACCCACACCTATTTTCTAGCCAACCCGAATCTCGAGGGCGAGATTCATCTTAAGGGGGGTAGGTTTGTAACATCCCAAATTTCCAATTTGGAATGTTATACATAGATCATCATTGCATATCATACTTTATTGCATTTTGGTTGATCCTAGAAATTTTAAGCAACTCAAGGACCCTCAGAGAGAGTTGGGGATTTTGTTTATTTTTCATATTTGAGTTTTCTCAAATTTTGAAAAGAGGATCATTTGGTTTTAATCATTTTTCTCTCCGAATATTTCCAATGTTAAAATGAAAGAGAGGAGATAAAATGACTTCTGCAAAATAAAAGAAATATTGGAGGAAAAATATTAAAAAATCAAATAAGATTTTTATTTGGACTTTTATTGCTATCTTATTTGAATTAGGAAAAAAAGTGCGTTTTTCAAAATTGCGTTAGAGGCCCAAATAAATGTTCACTTTGTCCGCAATATTATTACAGGACCCGGAAAATTTATTTCAGGATTTTTGGACTCCGTTTAGTATTTCTTTCATTTGTTTTTCCGCATCAGGATTTTTTTTAAATAAAAGTTGAACCAACTTAATGGGCCGCGTCCGACCTGGACACTGCGCCCGGCCGGCCCTTTAAAAGCCGCGGCCCAACCCCGCCGCCAGCCTAGCCCCGCCGCCGCGCCAACCCTAGTGCCGTCGCTGCCATCGCGTGAAGCCGCCGCCACCGCCGTTCCGCCGCCGCCGCCCCGCGGAGCCGCCGCCCGTCGCCGCCGCCACCCCATCATCCCGCCGCCGCCGACCCCGCCCGCCTCGCCGGAGCCGCCGGAGTTGCAACCCGCCGCCGATCCCGCTACCGTCGAGGTAGCCGCCGCCGCCGCCGCCTTATGGTTTTCCCGAAAAAACCGATTGTTTTTTTGAAACCCTAGATCTGTTTTTCACATCGGTTCGGTTTTTTCAGTTAAGTTAACTAGAGGACGTTCACCCGTACGTTCGTTAATGAACGCTGTTCGTCAGTTAGCCGCAGACAACGAACGTTCGTTCGTTAGCCTGTTCGTTTGTTTTTCTTTTTCCAGGGTTTTTCCGCGATTATTTTCGATCGCGATTTCTGCGCTGATCTTCGTTTTAGTTTATCTTTTCGCTCGTTTATCGGAATCAGGTGAAACAAGCGCCTAGATCTTCGTCTTGAAGCCCTCTTTCTGTTTAACCAACTTGGACAAGATTTTGCTACAGTAAATGTTACTTTAGTCCAGATTAGTAAATGGATCTTGTTTCTTTCGTAGTTTGAGTTTCGTTGCTCCGTTTGATTTGATTCTTTTTGCAAAGCGGAGTTCTTCAATTGAACTTTCTGGTTAGATCTTATTATTTGAGTTTTACCCATGTTTCTAGTTGAGTGCTCATTATATGTTATTGTTTGTTTACGATAGAACACCCGGAGTGCGAAGCGTGCTACTACGAGTCCCTAGGTTTTGCAGATCATCAACAAGGCAAGTAACACTTTGATCATATCCCTTTATTACCCAATTTTTATGCATTAGTTACAACCCTCAAACATTGCATGGTTAGGATCTGTTTAACATGTGGGTTTGGGAAGTAGATGATGAGGTAGAACCTATTGCCCTTTTATTATCAAACCTTTGGGAGTTTCTTCTATGTTATGCTCAGGATTACTATGCTATGCTCATAGACGCGGTTTGGGTGAGTGTATCCATGACAGATGTGAGTATTGTTAATTAATGGTTAACTTAAGGTGGCTACTTAAATACACATCTGGGTGGATTGGTGGAGGCACCCTGGAGTACCCAGTGGTTGTCGGGGCACCTGGAGAATCCAGTGTTGTCCTAGGATATCCCGGAGTACCCGTGTGATCATCCTACGGTTCGCCACCCAGGCTCAAAAGGATCATAAGATTATTTTCATGCTGGAAACTTTCGTGTGCAGCCACAAGCCAATATGGGCTCTGGCATAGTTGAGTAAGTTGCGTGAGCTCTTGAAGAGGTAGACTAGCGGATGTAGAGGGTTGTAGGTGGTACTGTCTACCCAGAGTAGAGAGTTAATGCTTCAAAAAGGCTATGTATCGATCCTCCGATCATGGATGTGTTCGAGTCATGTGGGGAAAAGTGCACAAACCTCTGCAGAGTGTACAAACTAATCATGATTAGTCGTGTCCCCGGTTATGGACATCTTGAGTACCTGGTTCTTGGATTATCATGTTGATCTCATCACTCTAATTTAATTTGATTGGGTTAATGTTGATGTTTAATTGGGATTGAGTTGGAGGAACCTTCTCAATGTTTAACAACCACCATGATAGTTAAATAAAATTTATTCCTTTGTTGTAGGAAAAAATTGGCTTTATGCACAAACTGTAGCCTTAGAGCTTTCCACCAGCCATATATGCATGTAGTGATAGCATTTATCTGTTCATTATGTGTTACATTGCCAGCATATTCCATGTGCTGACCCATTTCAGGCTGCAACATATCATGTTGCAGACTTTCCAGACGACGAGTAAGGTGCCATAGGTCGTTGTCGTTCACTCAGCTATGCTGTTGGAGTTGATGGACTCACTTTATCTTCCAAACCTTCTGCTGTTATCTTATTTAGATGGCCTTAAGCCATATTGTAATAAGTTATCTTTTGAGACATTCGATGTAATAAGTGTGTGATTGCAACTCTGTTATAAATCCTCAAGTACTGTGTGTGTGTGTCAGCATTACCGATCTAGGGATGACACTGATGCACAGAGACTAGACTGTTTGAGGTCTGGTCGCTACATAGAAGCGAAGAGGCATAGATAAAAATATACCCACTTCAGCAACTCCTACAAAGGGAGAAAACATCAAGCTCGAACATTATAAAGAAGGAAGAATCCCCAAAATATCATACATATCAAGAATGCCTTCTAAAGGGAATTGACCCTCTAGGTAGTGAATACATAGATCACGAATTGGATAAGAGACTTGAAGAAATATAAAAAGTAATAAATAAAGAATTAAAAGAGGAAATCTTAAAAGAATTAAGACAAGAAATAGATGAATATTTTGAAGAAATAAAGAAAGAATGTGATAGCAAATACGATTTCCATCTGTCTGATGATGATCACGTGGACATAGCTAGGCATGGGTAGCGTGTTGAATAGAAGTCCATGTACCTAAATTGGTATTGTTATCAATTATTCTGGCGCAAAGGACCTATACCCGAATATTGATAAAGTATTATCAATAATATGGGCGAGGTAGGTCCATACAAAAAACTACATCATGCATATTTCTGGAAGAAGCAAGCATCATCTACATCAGGAAATGTTAAGGAGAGGAGTTAAGCTAAACTCCTCAATTAGCACAAGGGCCTTCATCCAAGTTAAAATATTGAGCCATGCATGGATGCCTTATATTATACTTCAAGGCATACAATGGTTCATGCAAGGATTGGCATTAAAAATCATGGCGATAGCTGCGATGGAGATAAAAGATTTAGTTTGGACAAAGTTCTCAGTCTAGACAAAGAATTAAATATTAGAGAGTGAGTAGAATATTAGTCTAATTGCGCATTAGCCTAAAACAATATAGGGATAATTATTTAAATTAATAAATATTCTATCAGATTTTAATTAGGTTAATATGCTATTAGACCGAGAACTTTGTCTAGACTGAGAACTTTGTCCAGACTGAAGCTCTTCTCTTCATCGCAGCTCTCGCCATGATTTTTAATGCCAGTCCTTGCATGCACCATTGTATGCCTTGTAGTATAATATAAGGCATCAATGCATGGCTCAATATTTGAACTTGTATGATGGCCCTTGTGTTAATTGATGAATTAAGTTTAACTCCTCTCCTTAACCTTTCCTGATGCGAATCATGCTTGCTTTTTGCAGAAATATTTGTGATGTAGTTTTTTTGTATGGGCCTACCCCACCCATATTATTGATAATACTTTATCAGTGTTCTTATTTTATCAATATTTGGGTATAGGTCCTTCACGCTGGAATAATTGATAGTAATATCAATTTAGGTATATGGACTTCTATTCAACACGCTGCCTATGCCCAGATATGTCCATGTGATCTTCATCAGACAGATGGAAATCATATTTGCTATCACATTCTTTCTTTATTTCTTTAACATTTTCATCTATTTCTTGTCTTAATTCTTATAGGATTTCCTCTTTTATTCTTTCTTTATTACTGTTGACAATTCTGCAAATCTTTTATCCAATTCTTGATCTATGTATTCACTACCTAGAGGGTCAATTCCTTTTAGAAGGCATTCTTGATATGTATGATATTTTGGGGATTATTCCTCTTTATAGTCTTCGAGCTTGATGCTTCTCCCTTTGTAGGAGTTGCTGAAGCGGGTATATTTTTATCTATGCCTCTTTGCTTCTGGATATATTCTTCAGCCTTTGGGTCAATATAATAATCTTGTCATATTATGTACGTTACCCATTTCAAGGCATCATTGATATTATCATATCTTTATAATGCTAGATCTTCGTTTCTTCGCTCTGCTGCAAACTTCCCTATTTGAACTTCTTCCCATGACATAGATATTCCTGGTTTACTTCCATCAAACGTAATCTAGAAAGGTTCTTCTTTCTATACTTCAATTTTTGCTCACCTTGGAATATTTATTGAGATTAGATAACATGTATCCTTTATCTTCTCTCTTCACTATGTATCGATACCAAAGATTATCCAATAAGCATCCTTGGATCTCATCAATACGGATATGACTCTTCGGTTTGATATTGGATGTATTTGGTGGAAATAGTTTCAATTCATTATCATCTTCTAATATAAAGACATTCATTTCACCGCCGAGTGTCCCTTTCTTTTATTTTTGTAAAATTTGTGAGCGAGAAAATATGTCATGTAAGCTATGATCTTTACACTTAATATGCTCAAATATTACGTTATATCCATTCTCGGCCATAGTATCTTCAAATAAGACCCATTTTCTTGTCGAGCTTTTCGTACTATTAATTTTATTGTAATATCGACATATAGCTTCATAGTTCGTCCTTACTATGAATTCTTTGAATCCTAGATATAGCCTAAAGGCATTTATTGCATTTACTACTGCAAGGATTTCCCTATCAATAATATTTAATGTCTCTAATTTATACCTTCTTGAAGCATATCTTCATATTTTTTCTTCTGCTTTTGGGGAATATTTATTAGGATTTTGTTTTAGTATAGGTCCCTATCCTACCTTAGATGCATCTATTTCAACTATAAAGTATTTATTTTCTAAAGGAAGTTCTAGGGGGTTTAAAATTCTTGAATTTTTCCTCGATGGCCTTTACTAGTTTTATATCTTCAGAACTGAAATATCTTTGACCACTTTTTTCTTAATTTAGCATATAAAGGTACGACTATCTTTGCTAAGTTATCTATATAATTTCCTGCGTAGTTTACAATTCCTACTAATTGTTGTAAAATCTTTTTATCACTCATATTGTGAGGAAACAATAATATTTTCTTTGCAATATGTTCTTGTAAATGTATTTTTCTCCTCCTATTTCATGACTAAGGAAATTTATTTTTCCCTTGCAAATTTTCATCTTCTTTTTGGATAATATAAGCCCATTTTGTTCTACCTTCTGAAAGAACAATTCGAGATGAGCTATATGCCTTTTGTATGACTTTGAGAATACTAATAAATCATCTACATATACAAATATAAATGCTTAATTCTCTTTAAATATATTTTGCATTTTCCTTTGAAATAGCACACGAGCATTCTTTAGGCCCAATGGCATCACTAGACATTCATAATGGCCTTGTGGATAGGTAAATGTTGTCCAAGGGATAGATTCTTCAGCCATTTTTTACTTTCCAAAATCAGGCTTTTAAATCAAATTTAGAGAAATAATTGCTTCTTTGTATTCTGTTAAACAATTCCTACTTATTAGGTATTTGAATGCATCTTCTATCATATTAGCATTAAGCCTTTTAAAATTAGTTACTATTCTGGATTTACCTCTTACCTCTTCAGCATGATTTCTAACTATAAAAGCAGCAGACCGATGAGGACTTTTGCTTTTTGTAATTTCTTTTAATTTTAGAAATGCTTCAATATGCATTTTGAACTCTTCAAACTCTTTAGAAGTAGCTTCTATTGGTCTTGACTTAATTATATAATCCGAGTTTATGATATTAGTTTTGCAAACTATAGAGTTATTATCCCAATATTTCATTGGTATTTCCCCAATAATTTGTATATTTTCTAGTCTTTGCACAATCTTGTCTATATATTTTTTGGAATTTATATCTCTATACCAATTTGGCGAGAATGATAGTAACCCTATACATTATGTACATGTATTTTCTATATGATATTCTTCTATGGTCTCACTAAGTTCTTCTTTCTAGAAATCAAGGAGATCTGAACTATATTCATCATCTAAATTAGATACTTGTACATTTTGTAAAGCCTTTCTTTGTTTCCATACTTCAGATATTTATGGATAATTATCTTGATATGGAATAAATGTAACCCCTGTCCATGTATAATCGTAGTTTTTGAAGATTGTTGTAAAAATCTTAACCCTATTACCATATCATCATTTATCACTGTCAAATCTCTTATTGTAATATCATCTATTATATATTTCGTGCCATTTATATAAGCTCCAATATTATTTGCCAATTGGTTATGGATTTTCTTTATTCCAGATATACTAGTAGATACTTCGGCTTTATTATAATCTATGGTTTCACTTATTTAGGGACATCTCACAAAATATTTATCATGGATGATGTTTTTTGTGCAACTCGTATCTAATAGTACCAATATTCTATAGGAAATATTTGGCCTCAGAACTATTCTAACTGGGATCCTCATGCTAGCACTTATTTGAATGGTAATCAAATGATATATTTATTTCCAAAACTAGTTATTGCATCTTTTAATTGTATTAATTTGTCTGCATTTCTATCTCTTATTGTTACCCTTTGTTCATTAATCTTCGTGCTTTTAGCAACATTATCTTCTCGCTCTTTACTATTCTCTAACCCATCTTCTAGTTTTTCTAGCTCCACTTCTAGTTTATTTATTCTATTATCTAAGTTTCTAATCCTACTAGTTAGTATTCTTTCTTCTGGTTGAAACTCTACTTCCTGTCTCCACTTGTGATTACTGGCTCTTAGACAGGAGGTACAAGCTTGTTTTAAGCATAAGCTACATGTGAACTTATTATCCATGCTTGGATAATATATGCAAAAAACATATTTTTATATTATAATCAGATTTCTTCATAGATCTTTGAGCTTGAATACTTGTATGTACCTTTCTTAATTGTTTTAAAAACAAATGTTATGGCTTGGAATATATTTACCACATTTCCCGCTGTATCTTTTTTATATTCCTCAAATATTATGGAACCTAGGGGATCGAGCAACTTATTAAAATCTTTGGTAAGTACAAACTTTAGTAAACTCATGACATTAACCTTGTGATGAAAACTACTCCGAGTGAGAGAATCGCTTTGAGTTGAAACTTGTTCTGAATGAATAATAAATTGAGCTTGGTTTGCAAAAAATTAAGTGTAGGCAGCTGAAGCGTATGAAATCATTGATAGTATTCTTAGGCTATTATAATGCAATGCAAGTTCAGTCCTTCATTTTGTACTAGAATTTGAACTAAAACCACGACGAGAATTATGAATGCAAAGAGTATTTGTTTTCATCCTTTAACTCCAGTTGTGAAAGTTGGTTTGTCTTGTTCCACCACCGTCATGCACAGAATACAATATCATCCTTTGTGCTTCAAATGTGATAGAGAGAAAGTATGTACATACGATGGAAGTTGAAAGTTTTTAATAATAGGGCATATGTTGGGTTAAAAAATACAGATTTGATGTTGGTCCCAGATTCACGAGTAGTGTGGCAATACTCTGTACTAGAAATGACTCACATTTTCCCTCAAAAGAAAAAAAGAAACGATTCACATTTACACAGTCTCTAGTTTCCAACAGGAGCATTAGATCGTTGTTTCTTAGCATCGGCGGGTCCCAAAATAAGCCATTTAATCTTCACGGAACGAAGTTGATAGGGGTTTGATGCTATCTAACCTATAAACCAAGCTAGGCTAACCGCTCACCTAGGGCATTTGCGTCATGCAAGCAATCTGGCTCACTCAATTTGCCTCACTGTAAAGTTTTTGGTCCTTTTCTACTCTCTGTCAAACATCTGACCATCTATTTTACTTCACAACATGGGTTTCGGTTTGAGCGGATGATGGCTGGGCCATCCTTCCTCGTGAACCGGCGTTGTAGTGTGGGTTCGGGTCCAAAAGAGTGTCCTATGCAAAATCGCGACTGCGGTGAAACCAAGCCCAATCCCCTCCCGTGCTGTCCCAGAAGCACAATCGCCTCCCGTCCTCGAGCCTTGCGTCACCGCGACCATCATCCCCTCCTGCGTCGTTGCCTACTCTCCCTTGATTCTCGTCACGTCGCCGCCCTTTCCTTCATCCATCCCCTCCCACTACCGCAAGCCCCACCTCTTCCACGTCCCGCCGGCCTCATCATCTGCTGCTCCAGGTTGCAGAGGACGATCTGTAGTCGGATCTGTGCAGTTGTGGTGAGGAACAGAGGTGGGGGAAGGAGTGGAGATGGTGGTGACCAGTCAGGGGACGGAGGTGAGGGAAGGAGCAACAAGGCTGGTGATGGGCCAAGGGCCACCAGAGGAGGGGGGAGGGGACGGCCTCGTGCTTCTCGCCACTTCCAAGTCCTCATCATCCCATAGTCCGCTTCTCCTCGTCGGCGGTGTCGCAACTCCAATAACAACAGTTTGTCTCGATGGTCCTCCTCTTTCCTCCCATACTAATCAGCTCATTTTTCTTGTTCATGCCTGTAGACCATACATGATCATTTTTCTGTTTTGTATTTTTATTGTTTATACCTGTAGGAAAAATTGTGGTGGTGATGATTAATCTAAGTATCACGATTGCTTGTATGAAAATAGGGCTTCACTTTTGGAGATGTGGGTAGTGGTCTTCTCTGCAATCTCATGTTTCATAATTTCCCCCCTTCGACACCCTCCTATCTGAAATATCTGTCTTACCAATTTGATGTTGGTTCACATGCAGGCTCAGAGAGTAGCACCATGCATGATGACTGTTGGTGATCTTTGTATTGCGAGACAAATTTTGAGTTTCATGAGATATGGTCGTTCTAAAAAGGTAGACCTATTACATATCGATTTGGAACGGCATAGTTGTGCTCTTGCATGACCACCTGATGTGCTACTTAATATACTTTATTTTTCATTGCAAACAAAGAAATTTTGGAGACTCTTGCTCATTTTCTTCGGGAATAATAGGGTATCTTGTTGGGGAACACAGTAATTTCAAAACATTTCCTACGATCACGCAAGATCTATCTAGGAGATTGATATGTCTCCATGGTATCTATAATTTTTGATTGTTCCATGCCAATATTCTACAACTTTCATATAATTTCCGCAACTTTTTATACTATTTTTGGGACTAACATATTGATCAAGTGCCGAGTGCCAGTTCCTGTTTGTTGCATGTTTTATGTTTCGCAGAAACCCCATATCAAACAGAGTCCAAACGGGATAAAAACAGACGAAGAATATTTTTGGAATATTTATGATTTTTTGGGAAGAAAAATAAACGCGAGACGGTGCCCGAGGGGGCCACGAGGCAGGGGGCGCGCCCCAGGGGGGCAGGCGCGCCCCTGACCCTTGTGGGCACCCTGTAAGGCGGTTGCTGATCTTCTTTGGCCGCAAGAAAGCTAATTTTTGGAAAAAAATCATGGCAAAGGTTTCAATCCAATCGGAGTTACGGATCTCCAGATATATAAGAAACGGTGAAAGGGCAGAATCCCAGAGCGCAGAAACAGAGAGAGACAGAGAGACAGATCCAATCTCGGAGGGGCTCTCACACCTCCCATGCCATGGACACCAAGGACCAGAGGGGAAATCCTTCTCCCATCTAGGGAGAAGGTCAAGGAAGAAGAAGAAGAAGGGGGTCTCTCTCTCCCTTGCTTCCGGTTGCGCCGGAACGCTGCCGGGGGCCATCATCATCACAGCGATCTACACTAACACCTCCATCATCTTCACCAACATCTCCATCACCTTCCCCCATCTATATTCAGTGGTCCACTCTCCCACAACCCACTGTACCCTCTACTTGAACATGGTGCTTTATGCTTCATATTATTATCCATTGATGTGTTGCCATCCTATGATGTCTGAGTAGATTTTCGTTGTCCTACCGGTGATTGATGAATTGCTATGATTGGTTTAATTTGCTTTTGGTTATGTTGCTGTCCTATGGTTCTCTCTGTGTCGCGCAAGCGTGAGGGATTCCCGCTATAGGGTGTTGCAATACGTTCATGATTCGCTTATAGTGGGTTGCTTGAGTGACAGAAGCATAAACCCGAGTAAGGGGGTTGTGGCGTATGGGATAAAGGGGACTTGATGCTTTAATGCTATGGTTGGGTTTTACCTTAATGATCTTTAGTAGTTGTGGATGCTTGCTAGAGTTCCAATCATAAGTGCATATGATCCAAGAAGAGAAAGTATGTTAGCTTATGCCTCTCCCACAAAAAACTTGCTATCGGTCTAGTAAAGTAGTCAATTGCTTAGGGACAATTTCACAACTCCTACCACCACTTTTCCACACTCGCTATATTTACTTTATTGCTTCTTTACCTAAACAGCCCTAGCTTTTATTTACATGCTCTTTATTATCTTGCAAACCTATCCTTTCACACCTACAAAGTACTTCTAGTTTCATACCTGTTCTAGGTAAAGCGAACACTAAGCGTGCGTAGAGTTGTATCGGTGGTCGATAGAACTTGAGGGAATATTTGTTCTACCTTTAGCTCCTCATTGGGTTCGACACTCTTACTTATCGAAAGAGGCTACAATTGATCCCCTATACTTGTGGGTTATCAAGACATTTTTCTGGTGCCGTTGCCGGGGAGTCATAGCGTGGGGTGAATATTCTCGTGTGTGCTTGTTTGCTTTATCACTAAGTAATTTTTATTTACTGTTCTAAGTTGTTCTCTATCTTTAGTTATGGATATGGAACACGAAATACCAAAAAAATTAGGTGTACTTGCTACTCATGGAGATGGGGAAGCTCCTAAAACCCTCGATGCTCATTATGTGAAAGATATTATGTACTACTTTGATAATCCTGAGAAAACCCCATTCAATTATGTTATGGGAGACACTTTGGATCAACGTGAATACTTTAGGGATTATCGCTTGACACAAAAAGGGAAACTATTATGGGATCAAATTTATATGTTGCATTGGTATGCTCAGCAACTATGCTTGAGATATGATTATACTTGTTGCTCTAGGATGAAGGCTCCACACCTTCCCTTTTCATGCAAATTGAATGATAATGAAACCTTAGCTTCTTATGCTAATGGTATATATGATTACTATGATGTGGAACAAATAGAAGAATTTGTTGCCTTTAAGGGTGCTTATGAAATTGAATCTTTGTTTGAAAAGTATGAAGCTTTTGATGATGATGTTTATAGGCCTGAAATTTTTGCTATATTGAATTATTGCTATGAGAATTCTGAATATAATTCCGATATTGATGCGTTTATTGAGAAAGTCTCCGCTGTCCAAGATGAGACTAATATTTTGCAGGAGTCTATGGAAGAAGAAATTAATGAAACTATGAGCTCATTGGATGAAAAAGATGATGAGGAGAGCGAAGAACAAAAGGAGGAAGAGCGGATTAGCTACCCGTGCCCACCTTCTAATGAGATAACTCTTCAACTCATACATTGTTTAATTTCCCTTCATGCTTACCAAAGGATGATTGCTATGATGATTGTTATGATCCCGTTGATTCTTTTCAAATACCCCTTTTTGATGATGCTTGCTATGCTTGTGGCCAAGATGCCAATATGAATTATGCTTATGGAGATGAACTTGCTATAGTTCCTTATGTTAAACATGAAATTGTTGCTATTGCACCCACGCATGATAGTACTATTATATTTTTGAATTCTCCCGACTATACTATATCGGAGAAGTCTGCCCTTATTAAGGATTATATTGATGGGTTGCATTTTACTGTTGCACATGATGATTTTGATAGATATAATATGCATGTGTTGCTGCTCCTACTTGCAATTATTATGAGATAGGAACTATATCTCCACCTCTCTATGTTTCAAATATGATAAAATTGCAAGAAACCGCTTATACTATGCATTGGCCTTTACTTGGTGTGCATGAATTGTTATTTTATGACATGCCGATGCATAGGAAGAGAGTTAGACTTCATTGTTGCATGATATATGTTACTTTGTGCTCACTACTAAATCACAAATCATTGTTAATTAAAATTGGCTTTGATATACCTTGGGATCCGGATGGATCTATTACTTAAGCACTATATGCCTAGCTTAATGGCTTTAAAGAAAGCGCTGCCAAGGAGACAACCCGGAAGTTTTAGAGAGTCATTTATTTATGTTGAGTTCTTTTATATAGTTAAAAAGAAAGAGGGGAACCCAAAACTTTTCAAAAAGGAAAGTGAAAGTGAGAAAGACAAGCATTGTTGAAGCGGGGGAGCTCCTTGAACTTTGTTCATGCTCACGGAAACTTTGTGAATCTTGATTACAGAAACTTTTCAACAAAAATAATTATCCCCTTGTAAAATTCAATTGTATTATAAAAATAATGTGCTAAGGTTTTCCTTTAGGATGTTTACAATGCTTGTTGGTTTGTACGGTGTAGGACAGAAACTTTGGCTGTAGTGCGCGATTTTACATTTTTTACTGGAACATCAAACGGTTCTTAAACTTTTTGCACTGTATTTCTGTACAAATTTTTTATTTTTCCTAATTTTGGTAGAATTTTTGGGGTATCAGAAGTATGGTTAATATTCAAATTGCTACAGACTGTTCTGTTTTTGACAGATTCTGTTTTTGATGCATAGTTTACTTGTTTTGATGAAACTATCAATTTCTATCAGTGGATTAAGCCATGGAAAAATTATATTACAGTAGACACAATGCAAAAACCAAATATGAATTGGTTTGCAACAGTACTTAGAGTAGTGATTTGCTTTATTATACTAACGGATCTTACCGAGTTTTCTGTTGAAGTTTTGTGTGGATGAAGTGTTTGATCGAGGAGGTCTCGATATGAGGAAAAGGAAGAGAGGCAAGAGCTCAAGCTTGGGGATGCCCAAGGCACCCCAAGTAAATATTCAAGGAGACTCAAGTGTCTAAGCTTGGGGATGCCCTGGAAGGCATCCCCTCTTTCTTCAACAAGTGTCGGTATGTTTTCGGATTCGTTTCGTTCATGTGATATGTGCAAATGTTGGAGCGCCTTTTGCATTTAGTTTTCACTTTTCTTTTATGCGCCATGCTGGTATGAGATAGTCCATGGTTGATTTATAGAATGCTCATTGCACGTCACTTATATCTTTTGAGCATGGCTTTATAGAATGCTTTATGTGCTTCACTTATATCATTTGAAGTTTGGATTGCGTGTTTCTCTTCACATAGAAAACCGCCATTTGTAGAATGCTCTTTTGCTTCACTTAAATTAGCGTGGGCATACCTTTTGTAGAAAGAATTAAACTCTCTTGCTTCACTTATATCTATTTAGAGAGATGACAGGAATTGGTCATTCACATGGTTAGTCATAAATCCTACATAAAACTTGTAGATCACTGAATATGATATGTTTGATTCCTTGCAATAGTTTTGCGATATAAAGGTGGTGATACTAGAGTAATGCTAGTGAGTAGTTGTGGATTAGTAGAAATAATTGTGTTGAGGTTTGTGATTCCCAAAGCATGCACGTATGGTGAACCCATATGTGATGAAGTCGGAGCATGATTTATTTTTTGATTTTCATCGTTTGTGTGGAGGTCGGGATCACGCGATGGTTAACTCCTACCAACCCTTCCCCTAGGAGCATGCGTGTAGTACTTTGTTTTGATGGCCAATAAATTTTTCCAATAAGTATGTGAGTTCTTTATGACTAATGTTGAGTCCATGGATTATACGCACTCTCACCCTTCCATCATTGCTAGCCTCTTCGGTACCATGCATTGCCCTTTCTCACCTCGAGAGTCAGTGCAAACTTCGCCGGTGCATCCAAACCCCGTGATACGATACGCTCTATGACACATAAGCCTCCTTATATCTTCCTCAAAACAGCCACCATACCTACCTATTATGGAATTTCCATAGCCATTCCGAGATATATTGCCATGCAACTTCCATCATCATATACATGACTTGAGCATTCATTGTCATATTGCTTTGCATGATCGTAAGATAGCTAGCATGATGTTTTCATGGCTTGTCCGTTTTTTGATGTCATTGCTACGCTAGATCATTGCACATCCCGGTACACCGCCGGAGGCATTCATATAGAGTCATATCTTTGTTCTAGTATCGAGTTGTAATATTGAGTTGTAAGTAAATGAAAGTGTGATGATCATCATTATTAGAGCACTGCCCCAGTGAGGAAATGATGATGGAGACTATGATTCCCCCACAAGTCGGGATGAGACTCCGGACTTAATAAAAAAAAGAAAGGCCAAAGAAGCCCACCAAAAAGGAGAAAAAATGAAAAAAATGAGAGAAAACGAGAGAAGGGGCAATGCTACTATCCTTTTACCACACTTGTGCTTCAAAGTAGCACCATGTTCTTCATAAAGAGAGTCTCCTATGCTTTCACTTTCATATACTGGTGGGAATTTTCATTATAGAACTTGGCTTGTATATTCCGATGATGGGATTCCTCAAATGCCCGAGGTCTTCATGAGCAAGCAAGTTGGTGCACACCCACTTAGTTTCCAGTTTGAGCTTTCATACACTTATAGCTCTTAGTGCATCCGTTGCATGGCAATCCCTACTCCTCACATCGACATCAATTGATGGGCATCTCCATAGCCCGTTGATTAGCCGCGTCGATGTGAGACTTTCTCTTTTTTGTCTTCTCCACATAACCTCCACCATCATATTCTATTCCACCCATAGTGCTATATCCATGGCTCACACTCATGTATTGCGTGGAAGTTGAAAAGGTTTGAGAATACTAAAGTATGAACCAATTGCTTGGCTAAAACCGGGGTTGTGCATGATTTAAATACTTTGTGTGGTGAAGATGGAGCGTAGCCAGACTATATGATTTTGTAGGGATAACTTTCTTTGGCCATGTTGTTTTGAAAAGACATGATTGCTTTATTAGTATGCTTGAAGTATTATTCTTTTATGTCAAATGATAGACTATTTCTTTGAATCACTCGTGTCTTAATATTCATGCCATGATTAGATATATGATCAAGATTATGCTAGGTAGCATTCCACATCAAAAATTATCTTTTTACCATTTACCTACTTCAGGACGAGTAGGAATTAAGCTTGGGGATGCTGATACGTCTCCCTCGTATCTATAATTTTTGGTTGTTCCATGCCAGTATTCTAAAACTTTCATATACTTTTGGCATCTTTTTATACTATTTTTAGGACTAACATATTGATCCAGTGCCTAGTGCCAGTTCCTGTTTTATGCATGTTTTATGTTTCGCAGAAACCCCATATCAAACGGAGTCCAAACGAGATAAAAACCGGATGGAGAATATTTTTGGAATATTTATGATTTTTGGGAAGAAAAATCTACGCGAGACGGTGCCCTGACCCTCGTGGGCACCCCGTAAGGCGGTTGCTGCTCTTCTTTGGCCGCAAGAAAGCTAATTTTCGGAAAAAAAATCATGGTGAAGGTTTCAATCCAATCGGAGTTACGGATCTCCGGATATATAAGAAACGGTGAAAGGGCAGAATCCCAGAGCGCAGAAACAGAGAGAGACAGAGAGACAGATCCAATCTCGCAGGGGCTCTCGCCCCTCCCATGCCATGGAGACCAAGAACCAGAGGGGAAACCCTTCTCCCATCTAGGGCGAAGGTCAAGGAAGAAGAAGAAGAAGGGGGGCTCTCCCCCCCTTGCTTCCGGTGGCGCCGGAACGGTGCCGGGGGCCATCATCATCACCGCGATCTACACCAACACCTCCATCATCTTCACCAACATCTCCATCACCTTCCCCCATCTATATTCAGCGGTCCACTCTCCCGCAACCCGCTGTACCCTCTACTTGAACATGGTGCTTTATGCTTCATATTATTATCCAATGATGTGTTGCCATCCTATGATGTCTGAGTAGATTTTCGTTGTCCTACCGGTGATTAATGAATTGCTATGATTGGTTTAAATTGCTTGTGGTTATGTTGCTATCCTATGGTGCTCTCCGTGTCGTGCAAGCGTGAGGGATTCCCGCAGTAGGGTGTTGCAATACATTCATGATTCACTTATAGTGGGTTGCTTGAGTGACATAAGCATAAACCTGAGTAAGGGTGTTGTGGCGTATGGGATCAAGGGGACTTGATGCTTTAATGCTATGGTTGGGTTTTACCTTAATGAACTTTAGTAGTTGCGGATGCTTGCTAGAGTTCCAATGACAAGTGCATATGATCCAAGAAGAGAAATTATGTTAGCTTATGCCTCTCCCACATAAAACTTGCTATCGGTCTAGTAAAGTAGTCAATTGCTTAGGGACAATTTCACAACTCCTACCACCACTTTTCCACACTCGCTAGATTTACTTTATTGCTTCTTTACCTAAACATCCCTATCTTTTATTTACATGCTCTTTATTATCTTGCAAACCTATCCTTTCACACCTACAAAGTACTTCTAGTTTCATTCTTGTTCTAGGTAAAGCCAAGGCTAAGCGTGCGTAGGGTTGTATCGGTGGTCGATAGAACTTGAGGGAATATTTGTTCTACCTTTAGCTCCTCGTTGGGTTCGACACTTTTACTTATCGAAAGAGGCTACAATTGATCCCCTATACTTGTGGGTTATCAGAGATGCATATCAACGAGAAGGGAGAGTGTGTCCACGTACCCTTGTAGACCGAAAGCGGAAGCATTTAGTTAACGCGGTTGATGTAGTCGAACGTCTTTGCGATCCAACCGATCCAAGCACCGAACATACGGCACCTCTGCGTTCAGCACAAGTTCAGCTCGATGACGTCCCTTGTACTCTTGATCCAGTTGAGGCCGAGGGAGAGTTTCATCAGCACGACAGCATGGAGACAGTGATGATGACGCTACCGGCGCAGGGCTTCATCTAAGCACTACGACGATATGACCGAGGTGTGTAACTGTGGAGGGGGGCACCGCACATGGCTAAACGATCAACTTGATCGACTTGTGTGTCTATGGGGTGCCCCCTGGCCACGCCGGCCTAGGAGGGGCGCGCCTATAGGGGGAGTCCAACTAGGATTCCCAATCCTACTTGGAGTCCCCTTCCTTTTCCAAGAGGGGAGAGAGGGAAGGAGTAGGAGAGGGTGAAAAAAGAGAGGGGGGCATCGCCCCCTCCATAGTCCAATTCGGACTTGCCATGGGGGGCGCGCGGCCACCCCTTGAGGCCCTTCTCTCCTTTCCTGTATGGCCCATTAATTAAGGCCCACACATTCCCCCGGCGAATTCTCGTAACTCTGCGGTACTCCAAAAAATACCCAAATCACTCGGAACCTTTCCAATGTTCAAATATAGACTTCCAATATATCAATCTTTACGTATCGACCATTTCGAGACTCCTTGTCATGTCCGTGATCTCATCCGGGACTCCAAACAAACTTCGGTCATCAAATCACATAACTCATAATACAAATCGTCATCGAACGTTAAGCGTGCGGACCCTACGGTTTTGAGAACTATGTATACATGAACGAGACACGTCTTAGGTCAGTAACCAATAGCGGAACCTGGATGCTCATATTGGTTCCTACATATTCTTCGAAGATCTTTATCGGTCAAACCGCATAACAACATATGTTGTTCCCTTTGTCATCAATATGTTACTTGGCCGAGATTCAATCGTTGGTTTCATCATACCTAGTTCAATCTCATTACCGGCAAGTCTCTTTACTCGTTCTGTAATACTTCATCCTGCAACTAACTCATTAGTCACAATGCTTGCAAGGCTTATAGTGATGAGTATTACCGAGAGGGCCCAGAGATACCTCTCCGAGACACGAAGTGACAAATCCTAATCTTGATCTATGCCAACCCAACAAACACCTTCGGAGACACCTGTAGAGCACCTTTATAATCACCCAATTACATTGTGACGTTTGGTAGCACACAAAGTGTTCCTCCGGTATTCAGGAGTTGCATAATCTCATCGTATGAGGAACTTGCATAAGTCATGAAGAAAGCAGTAGCAATGAAACTGTAACGATCATAATGCTAAGCTAACAGATGGGTCTTGTCCATCACATCATTCTCCTAATGATGTGATCCCGTTCATCAAATGACAACACATGTCTATGGTTAGGAAACATAACCATCTTTGATTAACTAGCTAGTCAAGTAGAGGCATACTAGGGACTATATGTTTTGTCTATGTATTCACACATGTACTAAGTTTCTGGTTAAAACAATTCCAGCAGGAATAATAAACATTTATCATGAAATAAGGAAATAAATAATAACTTTATTATTGCCTCTAGGGCATATTTCCTTCAGTCTCCCACTTGCACTAGAGTCAATAATCTAGTTCACATCGCCATGTGATTTAACACCAATAGTTCACATCTGTATGTGATTAACACCCATAGTTCACATCGCCATGTGACCAACACCCAAAGGGTTTACTAGAATCAATAATCTAGTTCACATCGCTATGTGATTAACACCCAAAGAGTACTAAGGTGTGATCATGTTTTGCTCATGAGAGAAGTTTAGACAACGGGTCTGTTACATTCAGAGCCGTATGTATTTTGCAAATATTCTATGTCTACAATGCTCTGCTTGGAGCTACTCTAGCTAATTGCTCCCGCTTTCAATATGTATCTAGATTGAGACTTAGAGTCATCTGGATCGGTGTAAAAGCTTGCATCGACGTACCTCTTTACGACGAACTCTTTATCACCTCCATAACCGAGAAATATTTCCTTAGTCCTCACTAAGGATAATTTTGACCACTGTCCAGTGATCTACTCTTAGATCACTATTGTACCCCTTTCCCAAACTCAGGGCAAGGTGCACAATAGGTTTGGTACACAGCACAACATACTTTATACAACCTATGACTGTGGCATAGGGAATGACTTTCATTCTCTTTCTATCTTCTGCCTTGGTTGGGCTTTGAGTCTTACTCAACTTTACACCTTGTAATACAGGCAAGAACTTCTTCTTTGACTGATCCATTTTGAACTCTTTCAAAAACTTGTCAAGGTATGTATTCATTGAAAAATCTTATCAAGTGTCTTGATCTATCTGTATAGATCTTGATGCCCTATATATAAGCAACTTCACCAAGGTCTTTCTTTGAAAAACTCCTTTCAAACTCTCCTTTATGCTTTCCAGAAAATTTTACATCATTTCTGATCAACAATATGTAATTCACATATCCTTATCAGAAAGGCTGTAGTGCTCCCACTCACTTTCTTGTAAATACAGGCTTCACCGCAAGTCTGTATAAAACTATATGCTTTGATCAACTCATCAAAAGCGTATATTCCAACTCCGAGATGCTTGCACCAGTCCATAGATGGATCACTGGAGCTTGCACACCTTGTTAGTACCTTTAGGATTGAAAAAACCTTCTAGTTGCATCATATACAACTCTTCTTTAAGAAATATCCATTTAAGGAATGCAGTTTTGACATCCATTTGCCAGATTTCATAAAATATGGCAACTAATAACATGATTCGGACGGATTTAAGCATCACTACAGTTGAGAAAATCTCATTGTAGTCAACACCTTGAATTTGTCAAAAACGTTTTGCGACAAGTCGAGCTTTGTAGATAGTAACACTACTATTAGTGTCCGTCTTCCTCTTGAAGATGCATTTATTTAATATGGCTTGCCGATCATCGGGTAAGTCCACCAAAGTCCACACTTTGTTCTCATATATGGATCCCATCTCAGATTTCATGTCCTCAAGCTATTTCACGGAATCTGGGCTCATCATCACTTCCTCATAGTTTGTAGGTTCATCATGGTCTAGTAACATGACTTCTAGAATAGGATTACCGTACCATTCTAGTGTGGACCATACTATGGAAGACCTACGAGGTTCTGTAGTAACTTGATCTGAAGTTTCATGATCATCATCATTAGCTTCCTCACTAATTGGTGTAGGAATCACTAGAACTGATTTCTGTGATGAGCTACTTTCCAATTCGGGAGAAGGTACAATTACCTCATCCAGTTCTACTTTCCTCCCACTCACTTCTTTTGAGAGAAACTCCTTCTCTAGAAAGGATCCATTCTTAGCAACGATCTATCCTTCGGATCTGCGATAGAAGGTGTACCCAACATTTTCCTTTGGCTATCTTATGAAGATGCATTTCTCCGATTTGGGTTCGAGCTTATCAGGTTGAAGCTTTTTCACATAAGCATCACAGCCCCAGACTTTAAGAAACGACAACTTTGGTTTCTTGTCAAACCACAGTTCATAAGGCGTCGTCTCAATGGATTTTGATGGTGCCCTATTTAAAGTGAATGCAGCTGTCTCTAATGCATAACCGCAAAATGATAGTGGTAACCCGGTAAGACACATCATAGATCGCACCATATCCAGTAAAGTGCGGTTACGACGTTTGGACACACCATTACGCTGTGGTGTTCCATGTAGCGTGAGCTATGAAACTATTCCACATTGTTTTAAATGAAGGCCAAACTCGTAACTCAAATATTCTCCTCTATGATCAGATCATAGATACTTTATTTTCTTGTTACGATGGTTCTCCACTTCACTCTGAAATTCTTCAAACTTTTCAAATGTTTCAGATTTGTGTTTCATTAAGTAGATATACCCATATCTGCTCAAATCATCTGTGAAGGTCAAAAAATAACGATACTCGCCACGAGCATCAACACTCATTGGACCGCATACATCAATATGTATTATTTCCAATAAGTCACTAGCTCGTTCCATTGTTCTGGAGAACGGAGTTTTAGTCATCTTGCCCATAAGGCACGGTTCGCAAGCATAAAAATGATTCATAATCAATTGATTCCAAAAGTCCATCTTTATGGAGTTTCTTCATGCGCTTTACACCGATATGACGCAAATGGCAGTGCCACAAATACGTTGCACTATCATTATCAACTTTGTATCTTTTGGCATCAATATTATGAATATGTGTATCACTACGATCAAGATTCAATAAACCGTCAACATTGGGTGTATGACCATAGAAGGTTTTATTCATGTAAACAGAATAACAATTTATTCTCTGTCGTAGATGAATAATCGTATCGCAATAAACATGATCTAATCATATTTATGCTCAAGGGAAACACCAAATAACATTTATTTAGGTTCAACACTAATCTCGAAAGTATAGGGAGTGTGTGATGATGATCTTATCAATCTTCGAACCACTTCCAACACACATCATCACTTCACCCTCAACTAGTCTCTGTTTATTCTGTAACTCCTGTTTCGAGTTACTAATCTTAGCAAGCAAACAAGTATCAAATACTGAGAGACTACTATAAACACTAGTAAGGTACACATCAATAACCTGTATATCAAATATACCCTTGTTCACTTTGCCATCCTTCTTATCCACCAAATATTCAGGGCATTTCCGCTTCCAGTGACCATTTCCTTTGCAGCAGAAGCACTCAGTTTCAGGCTTTGGTCCAGCTTTGAGCTTCTTCACGGGAGTGACAACTTGCTTGCCGTTCTACTTGAAGTTCCCTTTCTTTCTCTTTGCCCTTTTCTTGAAACTAGTGGTCTTGTCAATCATCAACACTTGATGTTCTTTCTTCATTTCTACTTTCGTCGATTTCAGCATCACGAAGAGCTTGGGAATCGTTTTTGTCATCCCTTGGATACTATAGTTCATCGCGAAGTTCCAGTAACTTGGTGATGGTGACTAGAGAACTCTGTAAATCACTATCTTATCTGGAAGATTAACTCCCACTTGATTCAAGCGATTGTAGTACCCAGACAATCTGAGCACATGCTCAGTGCTTGAGCTATTCTCCTCCATCTTTTAGCTATAGAACTTGTTGGAGACTTCATATCTCTCAACTCGGGTATTTGCTTGAAATATTAACTTCAACTCATGGAACATCTCATATGGTCTATGATGTTCAAAATGTCTTTGAAGTCCTGATTCTAAGCCGTAAAGCATGATGCACTAAACTATGAAGTAGTCATCATATTAAGCTAGTCCAATGTTCATAACGTCCGCATCTGCTCCTGCAATAGTTTTGTCACCTAGCGGTGCATCAAGGACATAATTCTTCTATGCAGCAATGAGGATAAACCTCAGATCATGGACTCAGTCCGCATCATTGCTACTATCATCTTTCAACTTAGTTTTCTCTAGGAACATATAAAAACCATAGGGAAGCTATCCAGCTATTGATCTACAACATAATTTGCAAAATACTATCAGGAGTAAGTTCATGATAAATTAAAGTTCAATTAATCATATTACTTAAGAACTCTCACTTAGATAGACATCCCTCTAGTCATCTAAATGATCACGTGATCCAAATCTACTAAACCATGTCCGATCATCACGTGAGATGGAGTAGTTTTCAATGGTGAACATCACTATGTTGATCATATCTACTATATGATTCACGCTCGACCTTTCGGTCTCCAGTATTCCGAGGCCATATCTGCATATGGTAGGCTCGTCAAGTTTAACCCGAGTATTCTGCATGTGCAAAACTGGCTTGCACCCGTTATACGTGAACGTAGAGCTTATCACACCCGATCATCACGTGGTGTCTCGGCACGAAGAAATGTCGCAATGGTGCATACTCAGGGAGAACACTTATACCTTGAAATTTTAGTAAGGGGTCATCTTATAATGCTACCGCTGAACTAAGAAAAATAAGAATATAAAAGATAAACATCACATGCAATCAAAATATGTGACATGATATGGCCATCATCATCTTGTGCCTTTGATCTCCATCTCCAAAGTACTATCATGATCTCCATCACCACCATCATGACACCATGATCTCCATCATCTTGATCTCTATCAACATGTCATCACATGGTCGTCTCACCAACTATTGATTTTGCAACTATTGCTATCGCATAGCGATAAAGTAAAGCAATTATACGGCGCTTGCATCTTATGCAATAAAAAGACAACCATATGGCTCTTGCCAGTTGCTGATAACTTTAACAAAACATGATCATCTCATACAACAATTTATATATCATCACGTCTTGACCATATCACATCACAACATGCCTTGCAAAAACAAGTTAGACGTCCTCTACTTTGTTATTGCAAGTTTTACGTGGCTGCTACGGGTTTAGCAAGAACCGTTCTTACCTACGCATCAAAACCACAATGATTTGTTGTCAAGTGTGCTGTTTTAACCTTCAAAAAGGACCGAGTGTAGCCACATTCGATTCAACTAAAGTTGGACAAACAGACACTCACTAGCCACCTATGTGCGAAGCACGTCGGTAGAACTAGTCTCGCGTAAGCGTACACGTAATGTCGGTCTAAGCCGCTTCATCCAACAATACCGCCGAATCAAAGTATTACATGCTGGTAAGCAGTATGACTATTATTGCCCACAATTCTTTGTGTTCTACTCGTGCATATAACATCTACGCATAGACCTGGCTCTGATACCACTGTTGGGGAACGCAGTAATTTCAAAAAATTTCCTACGATCACGCAAGATCTATCTAGGAGATGCATATCAACGAGAAGGGAGAGTGTGTCCATGTACCCTTGTAGACCGAAAGCGGAAGCATTTAGTTAACGCGGTTGATGTAGTTGAACGTCTTTGCGATCCAACCGATCTAAGCACCAAACGTACGGCACCTCCGTGTTCAGCACACGTTCAGCTCGACGACGTCCCTCGTAATATTGATCCAGTTGAGGCCGAGGGAGAGTTTTGTCAGCACGATGGCGTGGCGACAGTGATGATGAAGTTACTGGCGCAGGGCTTTGCCTAAGCACTACGATGATATGACCGAGGTGTGTAACTGTGGAGGGGGGCACCGCACATGGCTAAAAGATCAACTTGATCAACTTGTGTGTCTATGGGGTGCCCCCTGGCCACATATATAAAGGAGGGAGGAGGAGGAGGCCGGCCTAGGAGGGGCGCACCTATAGGGGGAGTCCAACTACGATTCCCAATCCTAGTTGGAGTCCCCTTCCTTTTCCAAGAAGGGAGAGAGGGAAGGAGTAGGAGAGGGAGAAGAAAAGAGAGGGGGCCCCACCCCCTACCTAGTCCAATTCGGACTTGCCATGAGGGGTGTGTGGACACCCCTTGAGGCCCTTCTCTCCTTTCCCGTATTTCCCATTAAGGCCCACTACTTCCCCCGGCGAATTCTCGTAACTCTCCGGTACTCCGAAAAATACCTGAATCACTCGGAACCTTTCCGATGTCCGAATATAGCCTTCCAATATATCGATCTTTACATCTCAACCATTTCGAGATTCCTCGTCACGTCCGTGATCTCATCTAGGACTCTGAACAAACTTAGGTCATCAAATCACATAACTCACAATACAAATCATCATTGAATGTTAAGCGTGCGGACCCTACGGGTTCAAGAACTATGTAGACATGACCAAGACACGTCTCCGGTCAATAAACAATAGCAGAACCTGGATGCTCATATTGGTTCCTACATATTCTTCGAAGATCTTTATCGGTCAAACTGCATAACAACATACGTTGTTCCCTTTGTCATCAGTATGTTACTTTCCCGAGATTCGATCGTTGGTATCATCATACCTAGTTCAATCTCGTTACTGGGAAGTCTCTTTACTCGTTCCGCAATACTTCATCCCGCAACTAACTCATTAGTCACAATGTTTGCAAGGCTTCTAGTGATGAGTATTACCGAGAGGGCCCAGAGACACCTCTCCGAAACACGGAGTGACAAATCCTAATCTTGATCTATGCCAACCCAACAAACACCTTCGGAGACACTTGTAGAGCACCTTTATAATCACCCAATTATGTTGTGACGTCTGGTAGCACACAAAGTGTTCCTCCAGTATTCGGGAGTTGCATAATCTCATAGTCCGAGGAACTTGTATAAGTCACGAAGAAAGCAGTAGCAATGAAACTGTAACGATCATAATGCTAAGCTAACGGATGGGTCTTGTCCATCACATCATTCTCCTAATGATGTGATCCCATTGATCAAATTAAAACACATGTCTATGGTTAGGAAACATAACCATCTTTGATTAACGAGCTAGTCAAATAGAGGCATACTAGGGACTATGTGTTTTATCTATATATTCACACATGTACTAAGTTTCCGGTTACTACAATTCTAGCATGAATAATAAACATTTATCATGAAATAAGGAAATAAATAATAACTTTATTATTGCCTCTAGGGCACATTTCCTTCATATGTTTCGTATCATAGTAAACTTCGCAACCTGCCCTATGGATCGCAGTTTCATTTTTCTTACATTCCTTAGATAAGTCATTTGCAGGAAGCATCTTGATTTCTTCAGTTGCAATTGTTTTGTTCATTTCCTTTTTTGCCTTCTTGACTGGCTCAACATGCTCATTGGGAAAGGCCTAGTGTTTATCCATCTTTCGGTATTCGCCGGATTTGATGATGTGTGCCTTCTTCCTATATCAGCCAAGACTGAAGAAATATTTTCATGGCCAGATTGCTTGAAGATTGCAGCACACACGGATTGCTTGGCAGACTAAAATAACTAGGAGCTTCTAATTGGACCCTTTAAGCAATCTGATATATGTATTTATATCATTTTCTGACATTTAATGCAAACCTATTGATGGCCAGGCACTATACTGTACATAAGAAAATAAATCCAGTTTTTCTTTTTGAAGCTGTAGTAGTTTTCCTGTACCAATAGTGTGACATCACTAATCTTCACTTTCATAGGCCATGGAATAATAAATAACTTGGCAACTGATACCATGTGGTCTACAATTATAATTATGTCACACTTTGGATCTATTGGATGTCTGAATGTATTGCAAATCGACATTTACTGATGCAAAAGTATGCTCTATTTGTAATATGAAATGATTCTTATTTGTACCTCCAGCAGTCTTCTATCACTCCTTTTAGAACTAATATTGACATAAAAAAGTGGTCTGGAGCCTGTTCGTGTTTGAGCAAAGTCGGTCAGAATGATATAGTTGTTTTTTTAAAGCTGATTGCATTAATTTTTACAATATAGTGATGTTTATTTTCTTAGTAAGGCCTTCATATGGTAGGTGTAGTGAATGAATTTGCTTCTAATTCAGGCCATGGTTAAGACTGCTTGGTGACTAGATCTTCCATGGAGTTGTTACCATGAGCCAACCAGAGCTGGGTACCCTTGTTTCTGATCTCGAGGCGGCGAGATTAGAGTCTACTTAATTATATATCCTTCAGTCCTTCCTTTGGCTATTTAATCTATTGTGGTCTAATTTTGCAAGCTCATACAACATGTTTATATTGAATTAATTTTTGTATAGATAGCTGTAGCGATTCTAGCAACATCTTCAAGCTTAAGTTGTTGAACTAACATAGATTGTTGTGTAATGCATATTTACCATATATGTAAATTAATTTAGGAAATTGTGTTGCTTTGAGATAATTTTTTTTGAAAACATTACCAACATAGGCATGAAATTACCTTCATACAGGGAAAAATTCATTTTGCAACCTAAAGATATGATTTATGGGCCTACATATATCAAGGAAAAAGTTATTTTACCAGCATATCAGGAGTTATTTTACCAACATATCTCAGGAATCATCGGTCGTTGGATTTCTGAAGTTATACCTCTGTATTTTTGAGTGATCTATTTTCTTCTTTGCTCTTCTTTAGTGAGTATAGCGATTTATGTTTGCTATACCTGAATGGGATGGTTAGTGATGACCTCCTATATTAGAAGGCATATTGTATTCATGGTAAAAATAATACAAGTTCTTGCTTTGGAAAAAAGTAATTGTCACTGGATGATGAATAATAAAGCAGAACTGAGAAGGATGAAATGGGTATATTTTACTTCATAGCATTGTATTACAAAATTTTAGACTTATATAATTCAAAGAAAGGATCAAGAACCAAAGCACAAGTTCCATGGAAAATTAGGAAATTATCTTATATTTAAAGAATTATGTTTTTCTGTGCTAGGAGCAAATGTTTAGTTCTGTAATTCTGTGTGCTAGAAGCATAATAATCTCATTTTGTTTAGTTCCATCCTACGTTCTTTAGTTAGTACCGATTGCTATCTTTTGTCATCTTGTTTGAGTTGTTGACGGCTAGAGATGAACATGAGCAGGAGGTGGAGCTGTCTCTAAATCAAAATTTCTATTTATGAATGAGATGTTCTCTGCTAAATATTTCCATCTCACTTCTGAGTGGCAATTTCTGAATCTGTAAATTCTTTTATGCAACGGTGCTCCTATGATTGCTGTTTTCTATCTCAATGTTGATCACAAGCTTTGTTCCCACCTCTAAGGCTAGTAATTCTAGAATTCAAGTAATTAGTGTGTTTGTATTTCAGATGTATCAAGGAACTCCAATATCTAGCTTGTATGTATGGCTGCAGGTTGGTTATTGTCCTACAAGTATGCTTGTGTATGGATGGAGTGATGTATGATGTCACAAAATTTTTATGTGGAAATATATGTATGGTTGAACTGTGTGTGTTTGATGTACAAGATGTTGTCAGGAACATCTGCACAAGGACTGTATTAACAGATATGAAGATACCACTCTCAGATTCTTATTGAAGAGATTACTATTCGGCTTTCCAAAAGTTTTGCAGCTACATTTGGTTGTGCTATAAGGGAATCATTTAGAAAGGAATTCAGTGGCAAGAGGCCTGCTAAGTATCCTAAATTAGTTTCGCAAATAATTATGCCATCTACCAATTCGATGATTGATAAAGTAGACGGTAGCATCATATGGCGTTGAGCGGCAGGCCTTGAGACACCATCTCTATTTTTAATATAATTTTAGTTAGTACTTTCCTACACTGCATGTAGTGATAGCCATTTATTCTTTGATGCATCTAAACTTATCAAGAAGAATCTAGTAGGGAATGCCTACTGTTTTATGATGGCACCATAAAACACAAGATCCCTGTACATGGCTACATCTTGAGCTTGCATTGGTTTTTCCCTTGAGGAGGAAAGGGTGATCCAGCACAGTAGAGATAAGTATTCCCCTCAGTTAAGAACCAAGGTATCAATCCAGTAGGAGAAGAACGCGCAAATCACCAATACTTGCACAAACAATCAAACACTTGCACTCAACGCGATAAAGGGGTTGTCAATCCCTTCACGGTCAGTTGCAAAAGTGAGATCTGATAGAGATAGATAAATAAAACTAAACAAAAGATAAAATATTTTTGGGTTTTTTGGTTTATAGATATGAAAAATAAAAAATTGCAAAATAGTAGATCGAAAACTAATATGATGGAAAATAGACCCGGGGGCCATAGGTTTCAGTAGAGGCTTCTCTCATGAAGGCAAATAATACGATGAATAAACAAAATATTGTCGAGCAATTGATAGAAAAGCGCAAAGTTATGACGATATCCAAGGCAATGATGATGCAATATATGCATCACATCTGTGTCTAGTAGATCGAAATGATTCTGCATCTACTACTATTACTCCACACATCGCCCAACTCCTGCCTGCATCTAGATTATTAAGTTCATAAGAACAGAGTAGCACATTAAGATGACATGATGTAGGGGAATTAACTCAAGCAATGTGATGAAAACCCCATCTTTTTATCCTCAATGGCAACAATGCAATACGTGTCTCGCTACCCCTACTTTGTCACTAGGTGAAATCACGCAAGATTGATCCCAAAGCTAAGCACCTCTCCCACTGCAAGAAATACCAATCTAGTTGGCCAAACCAAACCGATAATTCGAAGAGAAATACAAATATACCAAATCATGAATATAAGAATTTAGAGAAGACTCAAATAATATTCATAGATAAGCTGATCATAAATCCACAATTCATCAGATCTCGACAAACACACCGCAAAAGAGGATTACATCAGATAGATCTCCAAGAATATCGAGGAGAACATGGTATTGAGAATCAAAGAGAGAGAATAAGCCATCTAGCTACTAGCCATGGACCTGTAGGTCTAAGGTCAACTACTCGTGCTTCATCGGAAGGGCAATAGAGTTGATGTATATGCCCTCTGTGATCGAATCCCCCTCCGACAGGATGCCAAAAAAGGCACCAAGATGGGATCTCACGGGAATAGAAGGTTGCGGCCGTGGAAAAGTGTTTTCATGGATGCTTCTGAGGGTTTGGGAATATATGTGAATATATAGGAGGAAGATCTAGGTCAGGGGGTCACTGAGGGGCCTACAAGGTAGGGGGCGCACCCCCACCCTTGCCGCCGCCTCGTGGCTCTTCTGACTTGAACTCCAAGTCGCCTGGGTGTCTTCTGGTCCAAGAAATATCATCGTAAAGTTTTATTCCGTTTGGACTCCATTTAGTATTCTTTTCCTACGAAACCCAAAAACAAGGAAAAAACAGAAACTAGCACTGGGCTCTAGGTTAATAGCTTAGTCCCAAAATTAATATAAAATATCATATTAATGCATATAAAACATCCAACACAGATAATATAATAACATGGAACAATCGAAAATTATAGATACGTTGGAGATGTATCATACATCTGTTGTGTATCTTGTTTACACATTCCCTATTTTGTTGCTACATCTTTGGCGGTGAGTTGTTGACGATTTTTTAGTTGTAGGGAGAAAAGAAATTCGAAGGTGTAGATTTTTTCTAATCTTGTTGTGCTTCTAGCTTTGCACTAATCAACATACTGTCTTAAAATGTGTAGAAAGTCCAATGTACACACTGGATTTTCTCAATTGACTTATTCATGTTTCACAATACTAGGCTTCTTAATTTCAGTACGCAATATTGTACCAACGAAAAGAATCTACTTTGAATTGATTTACTTGCTATAATCGTGCACATGGTAAGATGAGATTTCTGCCACTCTTTGGGTTGTAGGCATTATGTGCAAGTTAGGTGTTCAGTGTATAGCTTGATGTTTCATATGGCTTCACATTGCCTCGAGTTACATAATTTAAAATTAGTGTGGGTTCATTAGGAAGGATTGCTGATGAGGCCATTGTTTTAGAGATGGAAATCATGTGGTACTAGATATGATTGAGGGACAAATTAGCGTAGTGCTGTTATGAACATTATATCGTACGTGATTTTGGATATTAGAGTTAAAAATCTACACATTCTTCCAAAAGGCAAAAGGTGAAGCGAGTTTAGAGTGAAAAAATAGCAGGAGCAACGGCTGGGCTGTATTCATGGTTGAACAAAATTTGGGTGATATGCAATTTAGTCATGCCTATACGAACTTTTGTATTATTACTTCTGGATTGTTCGGTGAAATGAAAGCTCATGCTGTGGCATGTGACCTCCCTTGCTTGTACCCAAGGTAACTAAAGCAAGTTTTTCATTGATAATATGAAATACTACTATGGAATTTTCCTCATTTCACTATGTTCTTTTGCAGATTTGGAGAAGAGATGTGTACAGTGAATTTCACAACCAAAGTTCTTGGTATGATTTAGGCTTCTTGTTCTTTTGGAATCTGGGTGAGCATATGAGTGCACAAGAAAGGTTGATACTAAACTTGGACAACTTCACTTATTAGAGAATATATGCACAACCATTGGAGTAGCCATTTTTCAGTTGTTAAATTGTAAATTGTAGTATGTAGATTATACGTGTCAGCAGTAGTATAGTGAAAACTACTATGGATCCTATATGACAGGGTCCTAGTCTCAGTTGGTTTGTGTACTATTAACCTGTTACGAATACAACATCCATATTTTACTTATCTCAAAATTGCTATGGCTCCTATCCAGAAATAAGAACTGAGGGGGAAACGGAGCTCTGTCAGCGCTCAGGGCATTTCTGCTGTCGGATCGTTTTTCTGATTACTAATCTGACATCCATTTTACTTATCTGAAAATTGCTATGGCTCCTAGATGCTAGCTCATAGTCAGAATATTTTCTCCCAGATAGCATCGCACAATATTTTCCATTGTTGTATTTTATCTTGGTCATATCGTTAAGAACAACCCTCCAAAATATACATTTGCATGATCTTATTTGATTATCAGACAAACTATCGACAATCCTTTATATAAACTTCCTGCAGAAACCAACACAAGGAGGACATTGTTATATAGATAGACTGGAGGAACACAAGGAGGGCATTATTTGGTACAACAAACAAGAATTAACTCACTGACAAGGTGCAACACTTTAACCTACATTTTTCCACGACAGTTAAAGAAAGGACCAAAGTTATAAGTAAAGATCCATGAATAGGAGCAAGGAATCACAGTCCAGCTGAGATAAGAAAGCCTATGAAGGCAATGGGATACACCACTTCATTATATTCTGCTCCGAAGAAAAAAAGGTCTTGAGGAATTCACGCTACAATGTGTTGTAATTACCGCCATCTCAAAAACAGGCTAACACTATTATTAGTCTGCTACTTGCTTTTTATATAATGAAATTATTACTAGGTCATGTATATTTATATTGATGTTGTGAAATTATGACCAGCCTATTGCGATAAATCATGAGTGGACATGCAGCCACACGAGGTTGGTATCCTCCCTGCCCATTCCCACATGATTCGTGCAGTTCGAATACATCAAGCATGTATAATTAATTCCATGTATCATATACAACTTGTATGGCTTGCGTATTACCTCTAACCTCGGCAGTAGACGACCCACAATGCAGCCTCACGCATGATTTTAATCATTCCTGGGTTCCTTGATTGCCTTCCATGCATTTACAACTTGGTAGCTCGCAGCTATTTAAAGGAGCGTTGGCTGTACGTGGGAAATTTATGGCAGCTGGCGTGTGCCTCGCACTCCTTATTTATCTGCTTGCTGATGTTTTATGTGTGGAGTCAGTCTTTGCAGGAGATTAGCATGGTTAGGTATTGCCAGGAACCTTGGTTAATTTGTAATGCTGAAGTTGATATTGAACACACCCACTTTATTTATTGCTTGACGAATCATAGGACAAAGCCATTTACATGGTAGGTGAACCAGGTAGCACATACTAGTACATTGAGGAGCTTGATGGAAAACTAATTACAAGCTAGTACATGGAAGATCATGGTGAAATGAAACATTACTGGGTACTGATTGACCATGCAACGATCTAAAAATGGGTCATAGCTAAATGGACAAGGCGACGAGGATGGTTGCCCAGGGTTGAGTTCAGTGGTTGTGCACTACAAAAAAAAAGACACATCCGTGACATTTTGGGCCGAATGATTTTTTTTTTCTGTCATACATATGACACTTCTATGATGATAATTGTGACAAAACCTGGTATCATCATAGATGTGGTGTGTTCCTAATTCTATGACAAAAAATCATGACAGAAAATGGGTTTTTCGTCCTGGGCGGGCCGGAGACGCAGCTGCATGACATTCTTGGGGCCGTCCATGACGGAAAGAACCGTGGTAGAAGCGAGGGCGAGGAAAATTTCAGGGAGTTCCCGGTTATGGTGGGTGGTCGGGAGCCGAGCGATGCGTGTTTCTCTCATACACGTACGCGCGTATGTGCGAGGCGTTGGCTCTAATTGAACCCGAGCGAGGGCGTTGGGCTCTAACTGAACCCGAGCGATTGCACTGCAGGCTACGCGTTACTAAACCCGAGCGATTGATTGATGGCTATTAACTAAACCCGATCGAGTGATTCCTTCGCTACTGCTGCTAACTGAAGCCAATCGAGGCTGCCTCTCTGGATGAACTGTGAGCGTTGCGGGGGGGGGGGGGGGTTGGATGAACAGTGAGTGGTGGGAGTGGATGAACAGGACCCATGGCATTGCCTCTGGATGAACAGGACCCCGATCGATCGAGCCGGTTGGGGCTGGATGAACAGGACCCCGTGGAGGGCTGGATGAACAGGCCAACACCGTGGAGAGCTGGATGAATAGTAGATGATGGAGGGGTGGATGAACAGTAGCCTGTGGAGGGGTGGTTGAACAGGAGCCCGTGGAGAGGGGTGGTTGAACAGTAGCCGGTGGAGTAGCGCGTGGTGGAGGCTGGATGAACAGGAGCCCATGGATGAACAGTCACAGGTCGAGGCTAGAGAAGGTCGATGGTGGATGAACAGTAGCCCCGTGGAGGCTGGAGGAGGTCGACGGTGGAGATGAACATTATCCTGTGGAGTCCTGTTTTGCGGTACGCCACACCCCTCCCGATGAACAGGACCCCCGTTTCGACCGTAGCGCTCCAACACAAGCCCGTTTCGTCCGTTTTGCGGTACACCACACCCCTTCCGATCAACAGGACCCCCATTTCGACCGTAGGAGGTCCGTTTCCTCTGTTTTGCGTTACGCCAGACCCCTCCCGATCAATAGGACCCCGTTCCGAACGTAGGAGGTTCATTTCCTCCGTTCTGTGGTACGCCAGGCCTCGTTTCCATCGCTTGTTCCGTCCAATCACTCCCGATGAACACGACCACGCATTCTGTTCTGACCCAGCCGGTTGGCTCCCACGCGTTTCGTTGCCTCCTAATGAACATGACGTATTCCGTTGCCTCCCCATGAACATGACACATTCCGTTGCCTCACCATGAACACGACAACGATGCTGTTTCTCCTTTCAAACCCAGCTATGTACACGAGCCCTGGCCGTACGTATGCGCGAGTAGACGTTCACCCCGCCAGTATGTACGTACGTGGCCGTATTTTCTTTCTTGCACCCTGGCCGTTGTATGTACGTGTACATGCTACATGCGCGCCTCTACTACGACACGTGCATGCCTCTACATCGACCAGTATGTACGTACATGTTCGCGACCAGAATGACAACGCTACGTACGCTTCGACCAGGTGGGTCCCAACTGTCAGGCACTTCCTTGCCTGCAAAGATATAGCTGGTGGGTCCCAGCAGTCAGGGGGAGAATCATTTTTTTTGCCCGGACGCACTTCCTTGCGTGCGAAGATGTAGCTGGTGGGTCCGAGCAGTTAGGGGGGTGGATTTTTTTTCCCAGATGCACTTCCTTGCGTGCGAAGATGTAGCTGGTGGGTCCCAACAGTCAGGGGGGCGAATCATTTTTTTGCCCGGATGCACTTCATTGCATGCGAAGATGTAGACGGTGGGTCCCAGCTGTTAGGGGAATTTTTTTTTTCATGAAATACGGTGGCCCGTCCGGTGGGTCCCCGCTGTCAGGTGGAGGAATAATATTTTGCGCGTAATAAGGAGGCACTTCCTTGCTGCGGCCGTGGACCCAGCTGTCAGCCTCTCCACGTACATTCCACGTCCGATGGAAGCCGTTCCTTGACCGCATTGACCACGCCGCGCCAAGAGCACCAGGGCGGTGGACGACAGCGAGGCCTAGGAAGGGGACGACACGGAGCCGGGGAAGACGCGGCAGTGGATGCCCACGCGTAGAGGGGTACGAGGGTTCACTGGTTCGCTGCGGTGTGAGGCTGTCGTCACCACGGAATAACAAGGTGTGTGGGTGAGTAGAGGGATGAACTGACCAGCGGTGGGAGTAGTTGGGGGCGGTGAGGCCTCCACCGCATCGCAGCCGGCCATGGGAGGCAGGAGCACGAGGCATGACCGGCGCTGGTTTGGGCGGCTGGAGCAAGAAGACCAGAGGTTGAAGAAGCACTACAGCCGTTGGATGGACATCGTACGGTCACTAGAGCTAGAATCGTGCATATTGACTAAGTTGACAAAGCCCTCCGTCCCTATCAACTTAGTAGGCCCACAAGTCAGCCTGCCACTATACCGGGTCCCAGCTAACAGGGGGAGTATTCATTTTTTTATGCGTAATAAGGAGGCACTTCCTTGCGTGCGAAGATATAGCTGGTGGGTCCGAGCTGTCAGCGGCGGTAATGTCTTTTCCGCGAAATACAGATGCCCTTTCGGTGGGTCCCCGATGTCAGGTCGAGGAATCATTATTTTGCGCGTAATAAGGAGGCATTTCCTTGCGTGCGGCCGTGGACCCAGCTGTCAGCCTCTCCACGTACAGTCCACTTCAGATGCATGCCGGTCGTTGACCACGTTGACCAGGCCGCACCGAGAGCACCAGGGTGGTGGACGACGACGAGGCCTAGGAAGGGAACGACACGGAGGTAGGGAAGACTCGGCAGTTGTTTCCCACATGGAGGGGAGTACGACTGTACGAGGGTTTACTGGTTCGTCTGCCCTCGCCATAGAATAATAGCAGGTGTGGGTGAGTAGAGGGATGGCTAGGCCAGCGATGGGAGTGCAGTGGGGCGGTGAGGCCTGCGCGGCAGCATAGCCGGCCGCGGGGAGGAGGGAGCAGGCAGTCCCGCCGGCGCTTGTTTGAGCGACTGGAGCAGGAAGAGCAGAGATTGAAGAAGCACGACGGCCGTTGGATGGACATCGTACGGTCACTGGAGTTAGAATCGTTCATATTGACTAAGTTGACAAAGCCCTCCGTCCCCATCAACTTAGTAGGCCCACAAGTCAGCCTTCCACCATGGTGGGTCCCAGCTAGCAGGGGGAGTATTCATTTTTTGTGCGTAATAAGGAGGCACTTTCGGTGGGTCCGAGCTGACAGCGGGGGGAACGTTTTTTTGGTGAAATATGGTGGTCCGTCCGATGGGTCCCAACAGTCAGGGGCAAACTTTGTTTTCACGAAATACGATGGCCCGTCCGGTGGGTCCCAACAGTCAGGGGGGAAACGTTTTTTTCGCGAAATACTGGTGGCCCATCCGGTGGGTCCCTATTGTTAGGTGGAGGAATAATTATTTTGCGCGTAATAAGGAGGCACTTCCTTGCGGCTGCCCTGGACCCAACTGTCAGCCTCTCGACGTACAATACTCTCCGATGGAAGTCGGTTGTTGACCACATTGACCACGCCGCGCCGAGAGCACCACGGCGGTGGATGACGGTGACTCGGTGAGGCCTAGGAAGGGGAAGAAGCAGAGTCGGGGAAGACGCGGCAGTGGATGCCCACGCGGAGAGAAGTACTTTCACTGGTTCGGCTGCGGTTTGAGGCTACCGTCGCTGCAAAATAACAGGGGGAGTGGGTGAGTGGAGGGATGGACTGGCCAGCGGTGGGTGAGTGGTGAGGGAGGCCTCCGCGGCAGCACAGCTGGCCACGGGAGGCAGGAGCATGCGGCACGACTGGCGCTGCTTTGGGCGGCTAGGGCAAGAAGACCAGAGGTTGAAGAAGCACTAAGGCCGTTGGATGGACATCGTTGACCATGCCACACCGAGAGCACTAGGGCGGTGGACGACAGCGAGGCCTACGTAGGGAACGACACGGAGCCGGGGAAGACACGGTAGTGGCTGCCCACGCGGTGGAGAGTACGAGGGTTGACTGGTTCGGCTGCCGTCGCCGGAAAATAACAGGAGGTGTGGGTGAGTAGAGGGATAGACAGGCCAGGGATGCGAGTATGATGGGGCCATGAGGCCTGCCCGGCAGGACTGTCGGCCACGGGAGGCGGGAGCAAGCGGTAACGATGGCGCTGGTTTGGGCGGCTGGGGCAGGAAGATCAGAGACTGAAGAAGCACGATTGCCGTTAGATTGACATCTAACGATCTGACACTGGTAGAGTCGATTGTTGACTCAGTTTCTTTTTTGAGAAACCTTGTGTACGCATGAACTTAGTAGGCCCACAAGTCAGCCTCCAAATCTGTGGCACACAACATAAATCCCATTTGCTATTTTTATAATTTGCATCCCATTTGCTAATTCTTAAGTAATTTATTACAGCCCATTTTCTGCCCAGGACCACGGTCAAAAAGTTTAACCTTATTTTGCATATTTCGGTGGAGTCCGAACTGTTGTAATCCCGAAATGATAAATATTTTTTTAAGAACTTATTGATTTGCCAAAAAAATTGTTTTGTTTTTGTAAGCAAATAAGACGTGGGACAATTGAGTTGGTTTAAGGGAAAACCAGTGTAAAAAAATCAGCACTGGGTGGGAAAAAACAACAAAAATAAGGATGTAAATATGAAAAGGGAATTTTATGTGTTTTCAATATAATGATACGTGTATATGAACTAGTAAAACTATAGGTAGAGATTAGAAAACGGATGTAGGACATGCGTTTCAAGAGGAAAATAGAACTGGGCTGTGTGTTTGATTCAGTACAAAAACTGCCTGCGGATGTTGTAAGACAAAATATAACTAACACTGGCGGGCCAGAGGCCATTAGATACCTGTTGGATCTTTGTGCCACGTTGTCGTCATGGGCTGGGCCTGTTAAAAACAAAACCAACCCTAGGCAGTCTACAGCCCAGTTGAAACTTGCTCGACCTGAAAAAACAATATACGTGCTCAATAAATGAGAGAATTCTGCAAGTACATACTGATAACTGGGATGCAACACGGATATTGTTTTTTATCGTGATAATAAGTGCATGCACTTGTTTCAAAAAAATTGGAGAACTGGGAATTCGAATGGCAGGTGCTTATGCTACCCATCAAATAAAAATCAGGTGCCTGAAAATTCGTTTCGAAACAAATGATTCAGGTTTATATCCACGTCGACCCTCGGCATGATGGTTGGAAGCAAATGCAAGTTCATACCAAAAGATCGTTAACAACAATACCAACTTGCGGCCGACAAGGTAGTACAACTACCAATACCAAACTAACTTATAATCTTTTTACTCCTGGCCCTTCATCTAGTAGAAAATCTTGCAGAGGACTAGCTCCCGCTCCTTCTCTTGCTCCAGGTCCCCGAGGTGGTACTGGTGCATCACCTAGTTGGTCCTTTGCTGGTCGAAGTTCTTTTGGTGTGCAGCACCGGAAGCTTTTTTGCTGCCCGTCTACCGGCCGTTGACCATCACCGGCAAGGTATTGCCGGTCTTGTGCCACATCGCGTGCATGCCGCACTCCGAATGTATCTTGCGACGCGTCCATGTGCCCCTTCTGAACGCCCTGGAATTGTGCTGGAAGAAATGCTTCCTTAGGCCACTCAGTGTGATACTTGCAGTATTGTGGAATACAGGTTTTAGTCTACGTAGTTGGCATTTTCATAACATTTTTGGCATGTTGCAGTCACTTGTTTCACTTTTTATTAACTGTCAAATTGTAATTGCTTCACCAGGTCCGCGTCTAGAAACAAAAATAGAGCTACAAACAAAGGAATATGTTTATGCAAGTAGACGGCTGATCGGTGTCTTACCTGGAAGTTTCTCAGGTTGGGTGTAGCATATGCCATGCTCACTGTCAATGGTTGGTATGAACAAATCGATGAGAGGGGGAAACAAAAATAGAGCTACAAACAAAGGAATATGTTTATGCAAGTAGACGGCTGATCGGTGTCTTACCTGGAAGTTTCTCAGGTTGGGTGTAGCATATGCCATGCTCACTGTCAATGGTTGGTATGAACAAATCGACGAGAGACGGAAATCTTGCGCTGTCAGCACTCACTTTGGCCTCAAGGTGCTCGGTCAGATCCTGATCCGTGGGATCGAACTTGACTCCAGCCGGCAGCACCGGCCAATCCTTCTTCGACTTGCATCGGTAATTCCAGTTATATGGTACTCAATGTATGATCAATAAACTGTTTTAAGTGAATGATGAAAGATTTCAACAGATAAGTGGTACTCCAAATCTGAAGTCCAGAATACCCGAACACGCCGCCAGGATTCTTGTGTCACCTCACGCACAGTGTGTTGTCACGTCAATTCAATGTGTGGACATGATGAATAATTTAACCGACGTATAATAGTACTTCTACTGTACTACTTACTAGTCGTATTTAGTGTCACAATTTATACATAGGTTTAACTAATAAGTACGCAGTTCTGTAAACCTGCCTCCAGTTGAATACGCCTGGCCCAACGGAGCTGGGATCTTTCTTGAACACGAAGCAGCCATAGCCATCAATGTCACGAATGCCCCACGCATTGTACTGCATGTGGTTTGATGTAATGGTTTTGTCAATTTGGTACGTGCGAATGAGCATCAAATGATCGCCGTCAGCTGAACGAGCGATAAACCACCACCCATCGGCTGGTACGATTCCAGGTCCTGGAATCATGAAGGCCAGCGCATTTGCGTCTGCTGCAACAATTCAAATTGGAGACCAAAAGGACAAAAATAAACAATCATGTTCAGAGTATGTGTGGAATTAAGATTATTATAACAGTGACACATATCATAGACAGAGAATTGCAATGCCCTGGTCATAATCATACCCCAAGTTTAAAAAATAAGCCAATGGCTTTCATATTCTAGCAATATGTCATGGTTCAAACATCACGTAACAATGAGAGGAAAACAGCCATGACATCGCCTACTCATATTCTACCATAGCACTTACTACTACTGTTCTCATATCAACTCTAAGAAATAACATGCGTTGTTATAAAAATCTTGTAAACGAGAGTAACATATAGCAATCATGATGTTATGCTCATAATATGTATTCTAACAATCATTAGATGCCAATTGTTCTCATATCAACTCTAACAATAACATGTGTGGTCATAAAAATCTAGGAAATGAGAGGAACATATAGCAATGATGTGGTTATAGACATGCTATGTATTCTAAATTTGTAACAAATGAACGAGCAGTCGTATTCATAAGGTAAAGATGACATGAGATAGAACAATTACACGACGATAGATTCCACCAGTATAGGCAGCCAATCTGTGCGTCGATCGCGTAAACGATGCCATCATGCACTATAGCATCAGACAGAAATGTTGCCTCAACAGGATTTATGATGAGCCATAACCATGTATGGCGACCGGATTCCAGATAGACTAATCCCATGTTGAACAAGGCAATGAGCTTGTAATCCATGTAGTCTTCTGATGGTGTGGGCACTTCGCAGATTACAACTTTCTGCAAACAGAGGTCGAGCCAAAAGGTTGACGCGTCTCGTGCGTAGTAGGCAGGAGTGTCCGGCGGGCCGCGAGGCTTGATGGCGGCGGTATCCAACGATGGAAGGGTGATCTCTCGCTGGGTGTAGATATCCACGAGACACCATGGACTACCGGAGTGGTGGATGAGGACGATCCAGTTGGCCTTCATGCCCGCCCAATAGTGGCCGTGCATGAAGGACAGGTGGATGGGTAGTGGTAGCATGTCGAGGGGCACCACAGCAACCTCCGTAGGATCGTCAAGTCAGTGTCTGGGCCACCTGCGAGGATCGGGCATCAGCAAGCAGGGTGTCTTGAAAAGAGTCGGTCGGTTGCAGACGAGTAGACGGTACAAAGACACCGATCATGCGGCGAGACGGGCGGTGCTGAGTAGGTACATACGACTATAGATCTGCTCCAAGAGAACATCGGGGAGGGAATTCCAATCGCGGCTCTGCGTGTTAGTCGGTTCTTCCATTGGGGTTTTCGGTGCCTGCGAGCCAGCGGGGAAGTGGATTCGGGCGGGCGAGCGAATAAGCTTCTCCTCGTTTGGCCGAGCAGTGGATATGGTACGCGTGAGCTACCAAGGAAGATGGCGCGGGCGGGCGAGCAGTGAGCGGGGGTAAATGGTATGCGGCCGACGATGGGGAAGAGAGGAGGAAGAAGAGTGGAAGACAGGGAAGAAAGTGCATTAAATCTCAATTCTACTAGTACTACTACCAGGATATACCGTCCTTCGGAGTGTAAATAGTTACACCGATGACATGTGGGTCGACCACAAGAGGGCCCATATGTCAGTTAATGGAGGATAGATGTGCATAGGCATATTTGCGAAAGCGTGCTCTATTGGCAAACATGATGGCAGTACTGGGTAAGGCTAATTTAGTAACACCAACACTGCGAAGACTAGTTGAATAGTTCTCTCTGACCGAGATGGGGAATAATGGATCACAAGGACTTCCTTTCTACAGTACCCCTATGCCTCTACGCTCACTTCACTCATTTTTCTCCGTACCTAGTCACTTGTTGAAATTTGTAGAAAGACAAATACTCCGTATTTGGGAACAGAGGAAGGCTTTTACTCTGTATTTGGGAACATAGGGAGTATCACCATACGGAGGGAACAGAGGAAGCTTGAAATATGAACACGTCAATGGGAGGGAGTAAGCCCCATGCATGCATGCAACATGCAACACTCACACATACACATGGACGAACGCAACACTCACGCACCCATGCAGCACACAACACACGACGCAACACACATGCTCACGCTCAAGTGCTCAACCTACTCCCTACGTCCATGAAAGACTGTACATTTAGAGATTTACAAATTGACCAGGGCATAATTAATGCCCAAAAGTATCAGACTTATGTGTGCATGCGACCATTGAGAGAAGAAGATTAAATGAAGGCCGTTGCATGCTGTAATTAAGGATAGACATGTAGCCTATACCTACAGCACAAGTTGGTGCATTAGTCAATCAATATCGATTTAGAATAAAGGCTAAATGCATTGGAAGTGTAGATGTACATCATGTACTACACTCTTTGTTTTAGCCGATGTACACTCTTTGTTGGAAGACCGAGGGAGTACACGTGCATGCACTCACATACACAGCCAGCGCGGTTCGCGCGCAAGGGTTGGACTCGTGTCGCGCTTGCGTAAAGTTTTGTTTAACTGATTTCTTAGCTCTTCCAACTGACAGGTGGGACCCAGAAACCAGGTGACAATTTAACCAGTCAACAAAGTGCCACGTCGACTATGTGGCCGGTCAATAGGGTGCAATACGGTGCTCTACGATGAGCTAGTGATTGTATAATCATCGCAAAACTATATATAGTGACCGTAAAGAGTGTATTGTTACATACGTTGACCGCCAGTGTATTTTTCTCGTTTCAAATTAAGCCATATTAATTGGAAAGTATGCAGTATGGACTACTACTAGTACTAGTACTACTTTGATGTGTCCCGTCAACTCGCGAACGAGGAGAAGCTTGCTTACTACACCTCTCCCTCGCCCATGCGTGCGGTGGTTTGCAGGACGAGGAGAGGGTTTTGACTACAGCGCCCTCTCCCTCTTCCTCTCCCTCTCCCTCTCCCTCACCCTCGCCCTCGCGGTGGACGTGCAACAGTTCAATCGGTGTCAGATTGCCAGAAGCATATTGTACTGTAGTATCATCATTGTTGGACCTTCTGAAGAGGCGAAGAGCCAAGTGCAAGGTTCACACAAGTACGAACTGTTGAACCTCCCGAAGAGGCAAAGAGCCAAGCGCAAGGTTTTATAGGAGTTGTCGTCCTAGTAGGAGTGTACTACAACTATAGCGAATGATGCTACTGTATGATGCCGTCACGTCACGTATATCCAAAGTTGTGCCACCTTTTTTTTTCTCAAAGAGCGTGTTGGAGCCCATGCAACAACCACACAAGTTGCACGTACACATAACACATTTACTAGTAATAAATTCTAAAGGACAAATGCTAGTATGCCACACAAGTTCATCTCCAATTCATGTGATAAATTTGTGCACGACTAGTCCACATATATTCACAGCACTACCGTTCACAATTGCCGTACTCCACTTACACGTTATAGATGGGCTACATGTACTCCTCTAGGTTCCAGTACCAGGGGTTCTTCATGGATGGCATGACCCATAGCGGTGGGCAACGGGAATCATTGTCGCAGCTTTCTAGCCGGTTCCACACGATGGAGACTCATCCAAGCTGAAGCGGCATAAATCAGGGATAGCGTGTCCCAGCATGTCGTTCATCCGGCGGTGCGCAATGAAGACACAACCATGCTTCATGATCGGCAGGCTTTACGTGTCGTGCACGGAAGGTGGCATCCACTTCACAATGGGGTAGCTGTCCCCGATGAAAAGCGAGTACTCTCCAAGAGTGTTCCTCGGCACCCACGTAGCATCACGGGGGTCGAACTCGGCGCCGTTCATCTGGTACATGCGGCATCCCAGATCTGGACACATGGTGACGTACATAGTCAAGGTCCATGCATAATAATGTTGTGCTCAAATATGGCGGTTAGTAATACTGTGCAGCAAATAGTACTACTCCGGTACAGAGGAAGTAAAATAACCGGCTTATTATATATAGCCACTCTTGGCTACATGGTTGAGATAGTAAGACATGGAAAAACAAAAATGGTGGCAGCTAGTGGGTTCAAGTTTTCAAGGGCCGAGCTAGCTATACGCGTCCTCCAAGGTAAAAAGTACTCCTACTAGTACTACTAAGTATACTACTAGTACAACAATGAAAGAGAAGGCGAGAGGGTTAAAATTTGGAATACCTGGGTAGATGGTGACAGTCCGATCGTGGTAGATTGTGTGACCATGTTGCACATCAGTGGTACCATGGGTAACGACTGCTAAGATAGTTGATCCCAATAAGCCAAAGTCAGCTACAAGGTTCCAGGTTAGACCGAATCGCGGATGCAAATGCACATCTAGGATCGGCGATCTTATTTTGATCGGGGGATGACTGGTCCCTGCAAAATAATGGAGTACCATTAGGGATGCAAATGATGGTTTGTGCATTCCATTTGTAATCTCCTATACCGTAGGATGGCAACCAGATGAAACAAGTCCTCTGGCTTGTCACCGCGAAGATGTGGCCTAGATGGCGCACGGCGTCTTCGAACGTGTAGGGGTACAAATCTTCCAGCGCCAAAATGCACCAGCCTCTGCTGTTACTACCTCTTGCATTGATGGCAATCCTTATGTCGAACACCGCGATGAGATAGTAATCGTCATAGCCACGTCGCTTTGTCGGCGGGTCCGCAATTGCTATCTTCTTCAATCTCATGTAGGCATCATCATACGTATTCAAGCTCAGCCAGTCCGGAAGGCCGATCCCAATGGTGGAGAAGGGGTCTACCAGAATGGCCACATTGCTGTGGATGTTGTGCAAAATGATGGTGGTATCCGGCCGGAGGTATGCAAGCCAATATTCGTTGGCACCGACCCAGAGCTATATATAAGACGGTGTGCAGCGGAGAAATTACGGGATGGAAATGGAATAACTAAGTACTACATGATCAAACTCCATTACTAACCTCCTCATCGGACAAAATACGACTACCTCTCAACGTCGGCAACTCTAGCGGAGTCAACGTGCAACCATGGACAGGGAGCGGTAGACCGTTCGAAGGATTGTCCCATAGAAGAACCTTCTCCTTGAGGATGCATGGAAGACCAACAAGCATGGCCTTTTCCCAAGCCTGTTTAAGCAGCGTCTTGAAAAAGTTGGTGCAAGAAGCACCGAGTCTTGCGGCGGTGAGGATGTTGGAGCGGCGTGCAATTTCTCCCAGAGGATCGTCATCCAAGGTCTCCCAGCCCCTGACGAGGAGGAGAACCGCCTGGCGAATCCATGGGAGCAGCGACGAACTGCCTTCTCTTCGGGGGGACGGGAACTGGCGAGGACGAGATAAGAGCGTAGTAACCGCAGGGCCTCGTCCCTTCCAACTGTAGATCGTTGCTCAGCGAAGGGGTGAGGCTATTATTTAGTACTACTAGTACTAGCATTATGGAACGTTATGGGATTGTACTATACTGTAAATAATAGCACTAGTAAGAAATTTTTAGCACTAGGTATTAGTTTTTGGCGTGGATTAAGAAATTTTGGGTATGTTTTTGCCATTTTTTGTACACGTCAACTAGTGTCAAAAAACGTCTTACATTATGTGACGGGGGAGTACATACTCGTACTGTAGCAGTATCAGTACTACTTTTCTCAACTAGTAGTGCAATGTACTGTACTTCTTGTCTAGTTCTAGTATAGTGCACCAGTTTTGAACTCTTGAATCTCAGGGCCAAGGAGCTACAGTTGGAAGTGGAGGGTACTACTGTTCTCTAGAACCATCGTTGTACTATCAATGCAGGGAAAGTACACCTGCCTAGTGGCCTAGTGGGTACTCTCAGTGCTCTATTCAGCCGCCCCTCTCACGTAGCTGGCCTACTCAGCCGCTCCTCTCACGCACACACCAGCAGCCTGTTTATCAGCGACGGTTACTGCGGGGGCAGAACATTTGAGTTATTTGATACAGCGAGACTAGGCTTTTCGCTTCCATTTGTGGAGCTGGTGTAATGGATCTCGTCGAACTTTGTTAGTAGTTCCTTCTTTATGAATGAGATGAAGCAAAGCTTTTGCCTCCGTTTCAAAAATAACACGTCAATAGGAATTTCTTTTATAGTAGAGCCGATAATGGAGTGAAGTCCATGCGTGCAACGCCACAAGCTACAGAGTAGTAGTAGAGTACTTTACGTATAGAGCCATACTGCACAGTTCCCAATGCCCCGCCAGGCTTTTCCAGCTCCTCGGGCTTAATTGGGAGGCGCTAGTTTAAGCGAGGTGCGGCTAGGGCGAGCACGCGAGCCACGGGATGCTGGGAAGGAAAACCCGTTCACGTGGCTAGGCTATCCAGTGCACCCAGATTGTGGGGCCGCACGTCCGTTTGACTTCAAAACTCAAACTACCCGTGTAAATTATTGGCTCGCAGCAAAGTGTAGTAGTACTATTTTTTTTTTAAAAAGGTCGCCGTGCATTCGGCCGGGATCGAACCCACAAAACGAGGTATACACTCCCGCAACCACTAGTAGTACTTGTTGGAGTACAACGCAACCTAGAATCGCCTTTTGTCGCTAGTAGTACGTAAATTGTTCCTTACAAGAAACCCCTAATAATGCAAGAAACCACTAAAATGCCAAGAAACTACTACCACTTGCATAAGTGGCAGACTTAAGATAAGACTACCTTATCAACCATTGTACATGCTCTTACCAACAAAAATCCTCGAGTGACCTCCTACCTCCGGCCCGTCCACGTAGTCATCCTCGGCCATGGGACGCAGCTACCACTGCCGGCAGAAGGTGAGGTCAAAACCGCCATCGGTGCGGAGCCCATGTTGCGGCAGCCCGAATGCCAGCTCCGTCCGGCGCTCGCGGCCGCTAGCTAGCCAAGATAGCTCCGTCCAACTGCTTGTATGGAAGGTTTGCTAGCTAGATTGGCACGGTAGCACGACGGCTTGCTCGTGCGCACTATGCTAAGGCCAGCCATCTGGCTCGAGCGAAGGCCAGCGCAGCGGCTTGCTCGCTCATGAGTCACGCTCGGGCCATCCTGCCAACCCGTGCGGAGGCCAGCGTGGTGTTCGGCCCATCCGGCGGAGTGGCGGCCAACTCGCTCATCACCGTCACCACCGACGAACACGCATCTGTACTGTTTGAAGTAATGTTCAGGAAAAATAATGATTTGAGGGGGAATAACAGGATAGAAGGTCAGATGTGGGTCCCTCATGTCAACGGTCAAAGAAAATGTGTTGGTTTAAGCTGCCTCGTCAGCACGGACGTGTGGGCCAACGCTGTCATAAATGGGTTTAAACGAACCTAATTGGTAGGAGTACTAGGTAGTAGTTTTTGGCGTGGATTAAGAAATTTTGGGTATGTTTTTGCTATTTTTTGTACAATAGATTCTTCTTAGGGCTGGTTGAAAGTGGTAGTTTTTTGTTAAATACTCTACATATTGTAAGTAGGAGTGAAAGTTAAGCTTTGGAAGCCAATAAGCAAGGCTAGTTACATAGCGCATATGTGTACATGATTGAAAGTAAATATCAACCATGAGTGACTAATATCTTGATGGAAAATTCGAAACTATGGAATACTAGGAAAAAAATGCATGGTTGGAAATACTAGCAATGTTCATGTCCGTTGCAACGAATCATAATTAGAATAATACTTATTCACAAACTTGGTACAAAACACTCTAATTTTGATACACATGTGTCACTAGAGATATATTATGTTTCAATTAGAATATATTCCTTGGGCTGTTTTGGTGAGGCCAGGGAGGGATGTGGTTGGTTTTAAGATACTAATTATGGGTTTTTCTGCAAATTGGTAGACAAGTGGGATGTTGGTGAGAAAAGGCAACAACTTACCTCACAATCATTAGATGTAGATCTAATGGTCAGAAACGACGGATGGCAGACACACCAGCATCACCAACTTAGTCTTGTTTAGGAGTACTAGCAAGATCCGTGCATTGCACGGAACATAAAGATGCATTTTTTTATAAAACACTTGTTGTGATTGACCCTTGTGGAGTAATCCCATGTGTAAAAACTAATGATATCTCGAGAAATATGAGATAAGGTGAAGAGGAGTGGGGTGTAGTGGTGGTTGGTGGTCGGACTGAGCAGAGGCATGGGGATTGACGACGCCGGCAGCGACCACCAGGCCAGTTTGTTCCAGAGGCTTCCTTTCTTAATTTCTCAACAATGAGGTTTGTTGGAGATAAGGATGAATGAGGGAAGGCCTTGTCTGCAAATGTGGTGAGGGGTGCGGGTATATTTTAGTTTAATTTCCATCCGTCAGATATAGATCAGACGGTCTATATTGCAAGATGGCACACGTACCATCATCACCAACTCGGTTTTTTTATCAGAGTAGAAATATAAGTATGGAGATACAAACGTATTATAGATACTTGCTTCCGTAAACTAGCATCTACATTCTATTCAACTCCTCGGCAAGTGGGGCCTTAGCACAATGACTTCTCGACTGTGTAAAACAAAGATTTTCCCGTCGTTGACAAGGAGGGGGTGACGGCGGCGCGCTTTTTGGCTTGCTCTAGTCCTAGTAGTCATACTAGGTGGTCTAAGCACGTGTAAATTTATTCTTTTTCACGTCTCGTGTTCGCCGTACTGCCATGACTGTTGATGAATATACGGTAAGTTATTCACGGGGAAACCCTTGTTGAGCGTGTTTGCGAGAGAGAGAGAGAGAGAGAGGGACAGTGTGCGTGTGTGATATGTTAGAGACTGAGGCAATGATAATGGATTCTTTGTGCCTATGTGTGTGGAGGATAGAGAGAGACATGTACATGGGGCTTTGTGTTGTGTAACGTGGAAACACATATACATAATTAGAGAGTGAGTGTGTGAGATACACATGCGGACATGGGGAGAGATGAGGATCCAGATAAATGGGTGTTTGTGCGTGTCTGTGTGTGTTCAAAGGGGTAATGGTGTGACATGTGTAGTAGCGGGATAGCACGGGTGCGGGCGGGGGGGGGGGGCAGACTATTTGGAAGAGACATCGAGTGTGTGTGTGCGAGAGGGGTGTGAGAGCGAGAGAAAGAGAGAGCTAGCGACGGAGAGAGATAGAGAGGAATAGAGGGGGCGAGAGGGGTCGTTTGTGTCCATAAATGGCGTATAGATAGGGAGACAATGTTGATGTTGTCTGAAATCGGCCTATGAATGGACACACAAGGGAAGCGAGTCATCGTGTGTGTGATAGGGACTTCATGAGAGATCTAGAATAGATGGTGTAGAGAACAATGTGCAAAATCGAGAATGATTATACATTAGGGAGCGATGCAAAGAGTCACGACATATATGTATACAGGGAAGGAGCTGGGGCGGGTCCGCATGTGGGAGAGATATAAAGAGGAGAGTGGTGCACAAGGAGACAAAGTGTGCTTGTTTGTAGTGGGGGTGGTGTGTGAGGTGAGTGCGCGAGAACCACATAACTAGGGAGATAGACGTTTGGGGGCGACATTTTGTGTGTATGGGAAATATACACTCTACATAGTGCGTGTGCTTGGGTAAGAGAGATAGCAGGAGACGTAGAGAGTGAGGGAAGAGATGTGTGCATGCTCGAGAGACAAAGTGATAGGGACCTATGTTGGGGTCCGGACTTTACAAGAGAGAGGGGTGTTAATGTGCTCGTGTGTTGGTGTTTGGGGGAGAGAACGACTTCTCTATGTGTGTGTGTGTGGTGGTGGTGGTGGTGGGGGGGGGGTTGACTTCAGATAAAGAGTGAGGTGTCTATATTTGAGGGACTTTAGCGTAATTGAGGTATTGTGCACTCATGGTTGATCAATTTGTTTCACAGTTTGTACTATGATATAACGATACTTTTGAACATGCACTACAAAAAAATACACATCCATGACATTTTGGGCCCAACAATTTTTTTTTCTGTCATACACATGACACTTCTATGACGATAATTGTGACAAAACCCGGTATCATCGTAGATGTGGTGCGCTCCTACTTCTATGACAAAAAATTATGAGAGAAAATGGGCTTTTCGTCCTGGTTGGGCCGGAGACGCAGCTGCATGACATTCTTTGGGCCGTCCATGACGGAAAAAACCGTGGTAGAAGCGAGGGGGAGGAAAATTTCGGGGAGTTGCCGGTTACGGTGAGAGGTCGGGGGCCGAGCGATGCGCGTTTCTCTCGTACACGTATGCGCTTGTGTGCGAGGCGTTTGCTCTAACTGAACCCGAGCGAGGCATTGGGCTCTAACTGAACCCGAGCAATTGCACTGCAGGCTACACGTTACTAAACCCGAGCGATCGATCGATGACTGTTAACTGAACCCGATCGAGCGATTCCTTCGCTACTGCTGCTAACTGAAGCCGATTGATGCTGCCTCTGGGATGAACAGTGAGCGTTGCGGGGGGCGGGGGGGTTGGATGAACAATGAGCTGTGGCGTTGCCTCTAGATGAACAGGACCCCGTGGTGTGGTGGAGTGCTGGATGAATAGTAGACGGTGGAGGGGTACCCGTGGAGGGGTGGTTGTACAGGACCCCGTGGTGTGGAGGGCTGGATGAACAGTAGACGGTGGAGGGGTGGTTAAACAGTAGCCGGTGGTGTAGCGCACGGTGGAGGCTGGATGAACAGGAGCCCATGGAGGCTGGAGGAGGTCGACGGTAGCCCGTGGAGGCTGGAGGAGGTCGACGGTGGAGATGAACAATATCCCGTGGAGTCCCATTTTGCGGTACGCCACACCCTTCCCGATGAACAGGACCCCCGTTTCGACCGTTGGAGGTCCATTTCGTCCGTTTTGCGGTACGCCATACCCCTCCCGATTAACAGGACCCCCGTTTCGACCGTAGGAGGTCCGTTTCGTCCATTTTGCGGTACGCCACAGCCCTCCCGATCAATAGGACCCCTATTTCGACCGTAGGAGGTCCGTTTCCTCTGTTTTGTAGTACACCACACCCCTCCCGATCAACTGGACCCCCGTTTCGACCGTAGTAGGTCCGTTTCCTCTGTTTTACGGTACGCCACATCCCTCCCGATCAATAGGACCCCCGTTTCGACCGTAGGAGGTCCGTTTCCTCCGTTTTACGGTATGCAAGCCTCGTTTCCATCGCCTGTTCCGTCCAAGCCCTCCCAATGAACACGGCCACGCATTCCGTTCCGACCCAGCCGGTTGGCTCCCACGCGTTCCGTTGCCTCCCGATGAACACAACACATTCCGTTGCCTCCCCATGAACACAACGCATTCCGTTGCCTCCCCATGAACATGAGCCCTCGCCGTACGTATGCGCGAGTAGGCGTTCGAGACCCCGTCCGTATGTACACATACGTGGCCGTATTTTCTTTCTTGCACCCAGGCAGCTGTACGTACGTGTACATGCTACATGCGCGCCTCTACTACGACACGTGCGCGCCTCTACTACGACACGTGCGCGCCTCTACATCGACTAGTATGTACGTACACGTTCGCGACCAGGATGACAACACTACGTATGCTTTGACCAGGTGGGTCCCGACTGTCAGGCACTTCCTTGCCTGCGAAGATGTAGCTGGTGGGTCCCAGCAGTCAGGGGGCGAATCGTTTTGTTTTTTTTGCCCGGATGCACTTCCTTGCATGCGAAGGTGTAGCTGCTGGGTCCCAGCAGTCAGGGGGGCGAATCGTTTTTTTTGCCCGGACGCACTTCCTTGAGTGCGAAGGTGTAGCTGGTGGGTCCCAGCAGTCGGGGGGCGAACCGTTTTTTTTCCGGGTGCACTTCCTTGCGTGCGAAGATGTAGCTGGTGGGTCCCAACAGTCAGGGGGGCGAATTGTTTTTTTGCCGGACGCACTTCCTTGCTTGCGAAGATGTAGCTCATGGGTCCCAGCAGTCAGGGGGCAATCATTTTTTTCACGAAATACGGTGGCCCGTCCGGTGGGTCCCCGCTGTCAGGTGGAGGAATAATTATTTTGCGCGTAATAAGGAGGCACTTCCTTGCAGCTGCCGTGGACCCAGCTGTCAGCCTCTCCATGTACAGTCCACGTCCGATGGAAGTCGTTCCTTGACCACGTTGACCACGCCGCGCTGAGAGCACCATGGCGCTGGACGACAGCGAGGCCTAGGAAGGGGACGACGCAGAGCCGGGGAAGACGCGACATTGGATGCACACGCGGAGAGGAGTATGAGGGTTTACTGGTTCGGCTGCGCTGCCGTCGCCGCAGAATAACACGGGGTGTGGGTGAGTGGAGGGATGGCCTGGCCAGCGGTGAGAGTAGTAGGGGGTGGTGAGGCCTCCGTGGCAGCACAGCCGGCCACGGGAGGCAAGAGCAGGCGACACGACCGGCGCTGCTTTGGGCGGCTGGAGCAAGAAGACTAGAGGTTGAAGAAGCACGACGGCCGTTGGATGGACATCGTACGGTCACTGCAGCTAGAATTGTTTATATTGACTAAGTTGACAAAACCCTTGGTACGTCAACTTAGTAGGCCCACAGGTTAGCTTCCAAAATGGTGCGCCCCAGATGTCAGGGAGAGGAATCATTTTTTGGGCGGGAGAAGATAGAATATCCGAGAATGAAGAAGAAGCACAGCATCCGTTGGATGGACATCCAACAACCACTGCTGCAGGAACCGTGTGTTGACAAAGCCTTGCATACGCGTAAACTCTATTTTTATAGGGGACGTGTCAACTTAGTAACGACAAATGTGTGTGGCAGAGAACTTATAGCCCATTTGAGATTTGTAAGAATGTGTAGCCCATTTTTGAAATCTAATGGAATTTACTACAGCCCATTTACAGTTTGTTAAAAGTACAGCCCATTTCAACCAACCGTTCAAAACAGAATTCAATAAAATTTCCCACATTTTGATGGGATCCGAATATTTTTATCCCGAAATTTCTAGTCAGATTAAATACAATTTCAATATAAATGTATATTACGTAAAAATCCAACGAAACATTGCGCTCGCAACAATTAATGAAATTAAAATTTTCAATATCCAAAAATAATATTTTATAAAGTAATCACTGTTTGGTGCATTTTTTTTATAGTTACTACCCAGTTTTTATAATTACATCCCATTTATTATTTCTTAAAGCCCATTTTCTTATTAAGCCTAATGCATCCCTCCTAGGAAATATTTGTAGCCCAGCGGGGCGGAGAATAACAACTTGACCTTGCCTGGGTATTCCTAAAAAAAGTATAGCTGGGCTAGCCATTTTCAGCTTGAAAAAAACTAATATCTGGGCTGGATATCTGTCCTGGGCTAGACGGGCCACAACCCGCCCAGTTAATACATGCAGCGATGTTTTCGTTGTTGTTCAGAGGAGAAAAATTATTATCTGGGGTAAACATCGGAAAACTCTGCAGTGCTCACACCTCAAAAACACAAATACTGCTCGAGCTGCTTGGTCCCAGCTGTCATCCGCTTCTTATGCAATTCTCTCGTTTATTGACTACTCCCTCCTTTCCGGTTTATAATGCTCAATTCAAAAATCTCACCAATCAAGGTAGATGGCGAGTGGTGGAATACTTTTTGTAGTTTTGCAAAAGCACCTAATTAATGCTCTTGTTATCCTCAAAAATTTATGTTTATCAATGCATTAGTTGCAATGCATGCATGCATAAAGTACATGCATTGGTCAATTTTCTCTTAATACTTGCATGCAATGATTTAATGCACCTTGGAATCTGAACATGTGATGGAAAACAACCAAATTGAGCCTTATAAAATGGAAATACTAAAATTTTGAGATAAGTCCTATAAACCGGAAACGAGGGAGTACATAGGTTGACAATGGTGTGGGACCGTGATGTCAGGAAACCAGGAGGAAGCAAAATAAATTAGGAGGCACTTGCGTATGTGAGGCTATGGACCTAGTGGGTCCCCATTGTCATCCTCTCCAAGTAAAGTCATCTCCTCGCCCACGCGCGCTTTCCGCCCAAAACAGTCAGCGCCAGCCGCCCCGTTTCCCGGTGCAGGCGATTGCTCCGCCTTCAAACGACACAAGTGCCATCCGTCCGTCCATCTGCCACACACATTAATGATACGCGGTTGCCGAGGTGGCTACTCCGGCGCCACACGTCCGTCCCTCCGCCCGCCCACCATTGCTATATAAACTGCTGCGCCGGCCATAGCCACAGTCATCCGCATCTGTTCCCTTTCTCCTGTCCACACCACTACTGCCCACCATGGCTTCCTCGCGCTCCAGCGCTCTTCGGGATGGGCGGACGATGGACCACAAGGAGATGGAAGCCATTGCTGGAAGGACGACGACGTCCCAATGGAGAACATGGTAGTCGACGATCCGGCGCCAACCCCCTCCTCTGCGCCATCCTTGCCGGTGCATTGCACCATGACCATTGGTGAGGCCCGTGCCCAATATATGGACAGGGTGAGGCAGATGCTTGAGGAGCAGTTCTAGGAGGCGCAGGCCGACGCCGCCTACAACCACCATCTCCTCCAGGAGCACCTGCAGGCGGAGGAGCAGATTGCCGCGGAGCGGGTGGAGCAGGAGGCGCTGCTCGACTCATACCGCTCCACCCGCATGGGCCGCCTTGAGCGCTGGCGGTACCGCATGCGGGTGGCGGAGGCTGTGGCCCCCGACAAAGAGGCTAGCAAAGAGGGCGATGAAGCAGGCGAGGCGTTGTTTGGCGAGACCGAGGACGAGGCAGAGGACAATGCTGGCTCCGACGAGTTCCCGCTCCACTGGCGTCGACGAGGCCCTGCTCCGCCGAGGCCCTGCAGCGCCAACAACGAAGCAGAGGACACCGCCGGCTCCGCCGAGGCCCCGCAGCGCCGACAACGAGGCAGAGGACACCGCCGGCTCCGCCGAGGCCCCGCAGCACCGACAACGAGGCAGAGGACACCGCCGGCTCCGCTGAGCCCCCGCCCCACCAACAACAAGGCAGAGGACATCGTCGGCTCAGCCGAGGCCCCACCCTGCCGGCAACATGCGGGAGGATTTCCACCGCTCCGCTGAGGCGCCACCCGCCGGCAACGAGATAGAGGACATCGCCGGCTCCGCCGAGGCCCCGCCCCGCTGCCAACGAGGTTGCGCCACACAGAAAACGAGGAAGAGTAGAACACGGTATGTCGCCACCACTCGGGTCCAAGTAAGGCCACCGCTGCTACCCTCCGGTTGAAGCCAAGCTAGGCAGGTTGACCATTGACGGCCGGTTAGCTTCTTGGCGGCGACGTGGAGTTGGAGAGCTGCGCTGGAGAAGAACGCTGCTTCTACTTAACTACTGGTGCAGTTGGCTGACTGACACGTGGGCCCAACATCCACATGTCAGTTATGCAACTGCACCTGCAGTTAAGTCACTGAAGCTTCTGTTCGGCTCAGCGGGACATAGGTGGTAGCTTCAGTTAATTAATTATACCTCCAGCGCACCCCTTTTTAGTAGAAGAATGTATAAAATGTAATGAAATCTGGCATGTTTATATGAAATCCGACCGTGTATGAATGAATTTATTTTGATTAGTTCGAATTCCTGTATCACTGGCATTGGATGAACATGCAAAACAATACGTACTAGCATTATTCCCAGGGTGATCACCTCGTTTATAGCAGTTTCACATGTACTCCCTCCGGTCCTTTCTAGTCTGCATACAAGTTTTGTCGCAGTCAAAGTATCTCTACTTTGACCAATCTTATACAAAAAAGTATGCACTTTCACAATGTGCGAAGTAAAAAGGAACAGAAGGAGTACAAAGAGTTTGAGCAGCTTTTTAGCATTTCTGTACATTGCAATCAAACACACAGGCTTGGCAATTCATAGAGAACATTCAAAACAATCAATGATTATGCATCTCAGTGACTCACATGTCAAAGGCAATATTTACTTCACAACTAAAGAATAAAGAAAAAATTGATCGACGCTGCTGACAGCAAAGGGCGTCCCATTCGAAAATATCAAACACATATCTTGCTAAAATCAATGAGCAAAATTTGACAAGGTTGTCCCATTCCAAAATATCAAATGCCTAGGATTGTGGAATGGGCAGGGTTTGCCATCAGTTTGGACATTGACATGGCACCTCGTGCTAAATAAACCAGCTGTTCTTTTTGTGCAGTTCCGCCAAAATGAACCAAATTCGCGCGTAGCTTGTATGATTTCGCCCTTATATGTTGCAATGCCTTGAACTTATGGGCACCTCCTTTCTTGTGGTGGAAATGAATGATTCGATGTATTCATGAACATTTTGAGCAGTTCCCATTGAAATCAAGCTGAGCACCCCTGTTTGCACAAATACAAAAAAGTGATTAGTATAAAGCAAACTGTACTATGAATTGACAGTTTCAACAGGCACATACATGGTCCATGTAGAGCACACTTTTAGAAAAATGGAACTCACCAGAAAGAATCCAAGAACAACATTGTACTCGCGCATCACAGCAAAAAAATGGAGATTTGTCAGTCCTTCTGAGATGAAGTTAGTTTGGTCTTATGGGGAGTAATGTAACCATCGTTCAACTGCTCCTTCTGATGAGAAGATAGACAAGGCTTCTTCATCCTGGCATAATCGGAACTAGTCACTTCACGTACTCCATATTCTTCTTCAGAGGAAGATGATCATGTTGTGCAAAGACAAGAGGACTACTAAATGCTAGCATCCCTGTTTGCTCGAAAAAAAGGAAAGGAAATATTTAAAACATCATAGATGAAGCACTTCTCAAGGACAATACCACTTTTTAATGACAGTATCTAAATAGTAGCACAACACCAATAGAGATGACAAAGCTCAATCATATGGATGAAATCAGTGGGCGAGTACCAACCTTTGTCAGGAGGCTCATTATGTAGAGCATACAGATGAAGCACTTCTCCGGAACCATCTGTTGCTATCTACGGGGGTGGCCATGCTTACTATATACTCCTCGATTAGTTTAATGTTTCCAACATCTTCTTGTGTAGTTCCACTAAAACATATGGTATCTTCAAAGAAGATCCCTATTTGCACAAGTAGAGATAATTATGTATGGCATCAAATAAGTGGCAAAACAATTGCTCATTCCAGCCATAGCAATAAATTAAGATGCAAAACTATATCATTACTTGCACAAGTAGAGATAATTATGTATGTCATCACAGTTCCAGTTCTTCATTACAACACCGGGAGTTGATTTTTGTTTTTCTTCCGCTTGTTCTTCCCCTTCATCACTTGGTTCAATAAGAAGACCTCTCATGATGCCGAATTCAAACAACTCACAAGAAGAAGATCTGAACCAAATTCGCCTTAATGGATAGGAAGTAAGATCTCCTCTTGTGCAGTTCCACTAAGATCAAGCAATCAAGCAACATTGTCGGTGTGACATTTTGGTTGAACTGCACAAAACACTCTTAAAACAAAAGTGTTTTGTGCAGTGCAACAAAAGGTCACAATGGCAACGAGATGAAGTAGATAACCCTATTTACACAGAGGTGCAAAGGAAACAATTAGTGGTCAATAACGGTGGATGACACAGAAGCCAACAAAAAGAAGCATCTACCTTATCTAAATGGGAAAGAAAGCAAGACAGTAGCATTTCTCAAACGGTGGCATTGATTAATATTAACATAGATATTATATTAACAATAAAATTCGCTAAACATGTAATTTGCTTTTAACTGTGGCATTGCATCAATTTTCCAGCGGCATTATTAGAGGGTGTTTGTTTACAGGGACATTTTGGTGTAGGGACTAAAAAAACTCCGTGTCAGTCCCATCTAAACCAAACAGGAGGGACTTTTAGGGACTAAAAGTGGGCATTTGGGACTAAAGAAAGAACACCCCGAGGGAGTCTTTTTGGGACTTTTTCCAATAGTTGCCCCTGCCATGCATTGCACCTTGTTTCTATTAGTTCATTACTAGGGGTAACATGGTCTTTTAGCATGTCATTTAATAACCTCTAGTCCATGTTTAGTCCCTGGAACCAAGCAGGTAGGGACTAGGGATTTTTTAACCAAACAGGGCCTTATATTAACAACGTCTAACGAGTTGCACGGGACATTGGGCACACCAGCACCATGTGCATCTACCGATGTACTATGGTCATGCACAGTCTGTTGCAATAAAGAACAAACAACCAAGGAGCATATTTGTGTTGGTCCCAGTTTTGTTATCTTTGGACACCTTTCCCTATGTGAGCGCAGTAAATCTAGTCCTGCTCAAACTTTACAGCCTTGTCCCTTCCTTTCCTTTTTGAACTAGTACTTTCGCCCCTTCCTTTCCTCTTTGAACCACGTCCTAGATTTATGCGATACAACTTTCCCCACTACTTTCCCCCATTCCTTTCCTCTTTGAACCACGTCCTAGATTCATGCTATACAACTTTCCCCCTTCATTTCCTCTTTGAACCACGTCCTAGATTCATGCTATATACAACTTTTCCCACTACTTTCCCCCACTCCTTTCCTCTTTGAACCACGTCCTAGATTCATGGTATACATGTAGCTAGAGCAATGCATGTGGAGTAAGTAAAATATACCTTAAGGTTCTTCGGGCGTGGTTCGGTGGGCGACAGGACGGCGGCGAAGAAGAAGGGGTCAGAGGCCCTCCCGCACCAACGCTGGGTGGAAAGTGAACAGCTGCGCCGGTAGTGGATTCCCTCCCTCGCCGATGGCGACAGCATGAAGCCTCCTTCCCTTCCTGGCGGACGGATCCTGCCGGCTCTTTGAGTAGCAGTGAGGGGAGAGAGAGGCCAATGATGTCTTGTTTAGATCTGGAGAGGGCGAGAGTGTGTGAAGAGAGCAACTACAAGCGCTGAGGCTCCAACGGGAGAGGGCGAGAGAGTGTGAAGAGAGCAACTACAAGCGCTGAGGCTCCAGCGTGTATATTTATATACTGGAGAGAGAGTGTGAAGCGTGCAAACCCTAGAAAACATTTTGACCAGTCAAAGAATCCTCCTGGCAAAAATTATGCTCAAGTGTAGTTATCGAACCCGAGACCTCAAGTTTGATGAGCGAACAGGCTAACCAGCTACACAACCCTCCCGTTATGTTCAGCGAGAGGAAAATAACCTTTTATACATTCCTGCATTCGTGTGACAAGCATGCCGTGTTTTTTTTTGTGTGTGGGAGTCATTGGGATTTCAATCATAATCGTGTCATGTGGCTTTGGTGGTAAGACTATCCACAGTGGTGCATAAATAATGCAGCCTTAGTCACCTTACCTCTCTCCACGTAGTACGTTGGGTCCCACCAGTCAGAGGGTGAAACAAACAAATTAATAAGAAAAATTAAAAGCGCCAGCGGTGTATCTTACCTCACACATCTCGCTACTGCTCGGGAACACTGTCCAATTGATCCCTCTATTCGCTCACGTACTATTTTAAGTGAATCCTTATTATAACATGCACACAAATTTTGGGCACTTGTATTCGACTTAAGTCAGTGTGCCACCGTATCTCGTATACTTACTACTCCCTCCGTCTAGGTGTAATAAGTCACGTTAGAAGGTGCAACGGGACCAAGGTGCGTGCGTGTGCGTGTGTGTGTTTAACAGCATGTGTGTGTTAGAGAGTGCGACAGATCGATCTACTCCTATAGAGAGATGGTGTGCAGTGTACGATTTTAGCCGCGAGAGTCGGTGCATCCTCTCATTTTCGAGCGTGTCCGGTAGGGACATGCGGACAGCTGCCACGCCCGCTCCTGACCAGCCTGGCCCACCCAAAGCCCCTCCATCGCCCGCGTGCGCTTCCTGCCCGAAACGGTCAGTGCCGCTCCAAAGAATCGGTGCCGTATTCATGCCCGGGCAAAGTGGACGCGACCTCTCACTGGCGCAAGAGTGATGGTTGCTTCGTCTTTCCAACTTACTGCTGGGTCTATGTGATTTGATGGCTCATTGGTCTTTATTACTGAGGTGGTAGGACTGCTGGATGTCCCACGCTTTTGGCGAAAGGAGGTACTACTACTACTAGATTACAATTTTCTCCATTCTTACAGTGGAGGAGTGCAAGAACAGTGAAAACACGCAGGCTCAGTGATTACATGGCCCACCTCACACTATCACCATGCGACACCTAGCTCTTTACATAGTACTCCCTCCGTTCCTAAATATTACTAGATGAGTCCCCGTGCATTGCCGCGGAACAACGGTATATCTCTCTGCGCAAAATTATCGATTTCATATAACTAAAAAAAACTCTATAACCGCATGACAAATGTGGTAGCCAAACTAAATAAACTCCCATCATCATTTAGATCATCCACGTAAGGAAAAAAGATCAGCCAATCCTACTGCATAATGGGATTATATTTTTCTTTTTGACATGTTAATGGGACTTAAAAGCTCACTTACATGCATGCTACCGGTGCATGCTTGCATGCAGACATGTTGATGTGATTTAAAACCCACTGACATGCATGTGCCACGTTATTTCTGCATGCTTGCTTGTGGCTTAGTGCGGAGCCTCTCAACGTCTAGATCAGACAGCTATTATGGACTGATTTACTTCATCTAAAAGCTAAATCAATTTTGATGATGTGGCTCAAGGAGAGGATAGAGAATTCCTAGTAGTGGGGGCTAGCTATTACTAGTATATAAGTGTTTGTAGAGATTCCACTAGGTGAACCACATACGGAACAAAACGAATGAATCTACACTTAAAATGCATCTATATACATCCACATGTGGTTCATGGTGAAATCTCTACAAAGACTTATATTTAGGAACGGAGGAAGTACTAGTCTAGTACTACGTACAGTAATTTATCAGCGAGATACATATGTACAATGCTATGAAGCTTCCAGCTCCTGTTCCATGTATCTTGCGTCCAGGGTTGCCCGTTGCAACATTTCATCAAATACAAAGGAGACTAACATGCATGCTATTGCATCTCAATGATTGACAGATCATAGCAAATATGTACTCCCTCCATTCCAAAATAAGTGTCTCAACTTTGTGCAAACTTTAGTACAAAGTTGTACTACTACTAAAGTTGACACTTATTTTGGAACAGAGGAAGCTAAAGAAAAAAAATGATCCATGCAGTCCCTAGCCCTTGAACCATGAACCCTGACCATGCTTCAATTTGCTGGCAATGTTCGAGCTTCCTAATAAATGAAGTTTGCAACCTTTTGACCATCGGATCATTTTGTGCAGTTTCACCAAAATCGAGATGAGCATCCCCGTGGCAAAGAAATTGAAGAAGCGTGATTAGAATAAGATTACTGGGAGTAGTTGATGAGACATAAACTCATCACAAATATAGTACGTAGAAGCCAGTAGAGGTATCAGGTATGTGCGTGGCAAAGAAGTAGAGAAATATCCACAAGGAGTGATGTGGGCAGCTGGAGCAGTGGTGCAAGCCGGCTGTAAAGGGAGTTGTACCTGAGGGACGTAGCTCAACCTTGAGGAGGGCGGCGGGAGGCGGCAACTGCCCACGTCACGGTAGTGAGAAAGGGACGAAGGCAACCTCACCGGCTTTGTGAGAGAGAACAACGGGGACCCCTGATCGGGACGTGCCGATAGTGGATTTTCGCCGTCGGCGACGGCCACCACATCTACACTAAGCATCCACCCCTTCCTCAAGTGGACGTGATCCGCTGGGATGTTAGAGATGTGGCCACAGTCGTTTTGTGCGAGAGAGTGTGAAGAGAGCAACCACAGCAAGCGACCGTGTAGGCTGGCCCGTCCTGACTATGTATATAGTGGAGTGGTTTCCTTTTCTCTCCATATGAACCTATCATATTGCGTACGTGCCACTAAAGAAAAAAAACTTTATTTATAAATGACGCGACACCTACTACTCGTTCTCCTATAAGCTTGCGCTTGGCATCTCCAAAATATTAACCTTGTGATTGGCTCTTTGCCTCTTCGGGAAGTCGAGCAATAATGGTAGTGCAGTATATATCGTTCTGGCTATATGAGACCGAATGAATTGCTGCGCGTCCACCACGTGGGCGAGGGTCGAGGGGCGAGGGAGAGTGCTACTACCTCCGTCCTAGTTTATAGGTCCCTTTTATAGTTTGTGCCAAATTTTAACTAAAGATTTAACTAACAAAATGTTAATGCATGTCAAGAAAAATCATCTCATTGGATTCGTATTTGAACATAGTTTTCAAAAATATAATGTTTGGTGACATGCGTGAACATTTTCTTAGTTTAATCTATGGTCAAAATTTGGCATGAAATACAATGGGGACCAATAAACCCAGACAGAGGTAGTAGTACATATGGAGCAAAATGAGTGAATCTACACTCTAAAATACGTCTATATACATCAGTGTTTGGAGTATGTACTAGTAGTTCATATTGAAATCTACTAAAGGACATATATATTCCAAACAATATGATATAATCTCTATAACCAAGGTAGTAGGGACGAGGAGTAAACGGAGGGAGTAGTAAATTTTTCTCCTCGTCCTGCGAGCCACCGCGCGCATGGGCGAGGGAGCGGGCGTAAGGCGGAGCAAGCTTCACCTCATCCTGCGAGCCACCGCGCCCATGGGCGGGGGAGACGGCGTACTAAGCAAGCTTCTCCTCATTTTGTGAGTTGACGGGACACATCAAAAGTACTCCAGTGCATAGAGCCTTGCCTCTAAGGTAGGCCCCACATGGTTTGCCTCTTTTTTTAATTTAACATAATGGGTCAAGTCGCAATTTGTTTGTTCACCCGTGGTAGACGATCCTCCCTCCACCAAGTGGACAACCAGTACACGTGCCAAATTACCACGTGGGCTGCCTTTTTCGTACAGAAATGAGCTCCATCGTGTACCTACGCGGGTGTGGTTGGGAAAGAGACGGGAGTACGTGCATCGTGCATGCACCTCTTCTCTTCGTACACGTCCCCCACCTATGTGGGTGTGTGTGAGAGATACAAACCGCGTTCGTGAGT